>NC_059184.1:13586161-13763508 GCF_020631705.1 Daphnia magna
AATTGAAACTGATTTTGATAGTATTATAAGTTTTCCCGTGGGCTGAGTAATTAACGAAATTTACGTAACAAATTGGCGCAACAACTTTTATCTTCCGTTTTCTACCTAAATTTAAAAACTAGAAGTGCTAGGCAAAAATAAACCTGATTTTCGGAATTCTCGTTCAATTTTGAGTGGAAATCATGTATTTTTAACTAAATCTAGAATTTAGCCAAAATTGGAAAAGTGGGAAGGGTATAGCCTTCCCACTTTTGTCAAAATCTGCAAAAACGGACATCTCTTGGAATTCAATAAAAATTACACTGTATGCACAAAATTGAACGCTGATTTTGATAGTATTATAAGTTTTCCCGTGGGCTGAGTAATTAACGAAATTTACGTAACAAATTGGCGCAACAACTTTTATCTTCCGTTTTCTACCTAAATTTAAAAAACTAGAAGTGCTAGGCAAAAATAAACCTGATTTTCGGAATTCTCGTTCAATTTTGAGTGGAAATCATGTATTTTTAACTAAATCTAGAATTTAGCCAAAATTGAAAAAGTGGGAAGGGTATAGCCTTCCCACTTTTCTAACAACTGCAAAAACGGACATCTCTTGGAATTCAATTAAAAAATACACTGTATGCACAAAATTGAACGCTGATTTTGATTAGAAGTATTTCCCGTGGGCTGAGTAATTAACGAAATTTACGTAACAAATTGGCGCAACAACTTTTATCTTCCGTTTTCTACCTAAATTTAAAAAACTAGAAGTGCTAGGCAAAAATAAACCTGATTTTCGGAATTCTCGTTCAATTTTGAGTGGAAATCATGTATTTTTAACTAAATCTAGAATTTAGCCAAAAAAAAAGTGGGAAGGGTATAGCCTTCCCACTTTTGTCAAAATCTGCAAAAACGGACATCTCTTGGAATTCAATAAAAATTACACTGTATGCACAAAATTGAACGCTGATTTTGATAGTAGTATAAGTTTTCCCGTGGGCTGAGTAATTAACGAAATTTACGTAACAAATTGGCGCAACAACTTTTATCTTCCGTTTTCTACCTAAATTTAAAAACTAGAAGTGCTAGGCAAAAATAAACCTGATTTTCGGAATTCTCGTTCAATTTTGAGTGGAATTCATGTATTTTTAACTAAATCTAGAATTTAGCTAAAATTGAAAAAGTGGGAAGGGTATAGCCTTCCCACTTTTGTCAAAATCTGCAAAAACGGACATCTCTTGGAATTCAATAAAAATTACACTGTATGCACAAAATTGAACGCTGATTTTGATAGTAGTATAAGTTTTCCCGTGGGCTGAGTAATTAACGAAATTTACGTAACAAATTGGCGCAACAACTTTTATCTTCCGTTTTCTACCTAAATTAAAAAAACTAGAAGTGCTAGGCAAAAATAAACCTGATTTTCGGAATTCTCGTTCAATTTTGAGTGGAAATCATGTATTTTTAACTAAATCTAGAATTTAGCTGAATTTGAAAAAGTGGGAAGGGTATAGCCTTCCCACTTTTGTCAAAATCTGCAAAAACGGACATCTCTTGGAATTCAATAAAAATTACACTGTATGCACAAAATTGAACGCTGATTTTGATAGTATTATAAGTTTTCCCGTGGGCTGAGTAATTAACGAAATTTACGTAACAAATTGGCGCAACAACTTTTATCTTCCGTTTTCTACCTAAATTTAAAAAACTAGAAGTGCTAGGCAAAAATAAACCTGATTTTCGGAATTCTCGTTCAATTTTGAGTGGAAATCATGTATTTTTAACTAAATCTAGAATTTAGCCAAAATTGAAAAAGTGGGAAGGGTATAGCCTTCCCACTTTTGTCAAAATCTGCAAAAACGGACATCTCTTGGAATTCAATAAAAATTACACTGTATGCACAAAATTGAACGCTGATTTTGATAGTATTATAAGTTTTCCCGTGGGCTGAGTAATTAACGAAATTTACGTAACAAATTGGCGCAACAACTTTTATCTTCCGTTTTCTACCTAAATTTAAAAAACTAGAAGTGCTAGGCAAAAATAAACCTGATTTTCGGAATTCTCGTTCAATTTTGAGTGGAAATCATGTATTTTTAACTAAATCTAGAATTTAGCCAAAATTGAAAAAGTGGGAAGGGTATAGCCTTCCCACTTTTGTCAAAATCTGCAAAAACGGACATCTCTTGGAATTCAATAAAAATTACACATTGTATGCACAAAATTGAACGCTGATTTTGATAGTATTATAAGTTTTCCCGTGGGCTGAGTAATTAACGAAATTTACGTAACAAATTGGCGCAACAACTTTTATCTTCCGTTTTCTACCTAAATTTAAAAACTAGAAGTGCTAGGCAAAAATAAACCTGATTTTCGGAATTCTCGTTCAATTTTGAGTGGAAATCATGTATTTTTAACTAAATCTAGAATTTAGCCAAAATTGAAAAAGTGGGAAGGGTATAGCCTTCCCACTTTTTTTTAAAAAAAAAAAAAAAAGAAATTTTTTTTATTTAAAAAAAATTATACTTTTTTCAAAAAATTGAACGCTGATTTTGATAGTATTATAAGTTTTCCCGTGGGCTGAGTAATTAACGAAATTTACGTAACAAATTGGCGCAACAACTTTTATCTTCCGTTTTCTACCTAAATTTAAAAAACTAGAAGTGCTAGGCAAAAATAAACCTGATTTTCGGAATTCTCGTTCAATTTTGAGTGGAAATCATGTATTTTTAACTAAATCTAGAATTTAGCCAAAATTGAAAAAGTGGGAAGGTATAGCCTTCCCACTTTTGTCAAAATCTGCAAAAACGGACATCTCTTGGAATTCAATAAAAATTACACTGTATGCACAAAATTGAACGCTGATTTTGATAGTATTATAAGTTTTCCCGTGGGCTGAGTAATTAACGAAATTTACGTAACAAATTGGCGCAACAACTTTTATCTTCCGTTTTCTACCTAAATTTAAAAAACTAGAAGTGCTAGGCAAAAATAAACCTGATTTTCGGAATTCTCGTTCAATTTTGAGTGGAAATCATGTATTTTTAACTAAATCTAGAATTTAGCAAATTGAAAAAGTGGGAAGGGTATAGCCTTCCCACTTTTGTCAAAATCTGCAAAAACGGACATCTCTTGGAATTCAATAAAAATTACACTGTATGCACAAAATTGAACGCTGATTTTGATAGTAGTATAAGTTTTCCCGTGGGCTGAGTAATTAACGAAATTTACGTAACAAATTGGCGCAACAACTTTTATCTTCCGTTTTCTACCTAAATTTAAAAAACTAGAAGTGCTAGGCAAAAATAAACCTGATTTTCGGAATTCTCGTTCAATTTTGAGTGGAAATCATGTATTTTTAACTAAATCTAGAATTTAGCCAAAATTGAAAAAGTGGGAAGGGTATAGCCTTCCCACTTTTGTCAAAATCTGCAAAAACGGACATCTCTTGGAATTCAATAAAAATTACACTGTATGCACAAAATTGAACGCTGATTTTGATAGTATTATAAGTTTTCCCGTGGGCTGAGTAATTAACGAAATTTACGTAACAAATTGGCGCAACAACTTTTATCTTCCGTTTTCTACCTAAATTTAAAAAACTAGAAGTGCTAGGCAAAAATAAACCTGATTTTCGGAATTCTCGTTCAATTTTGAGTGGAAATCATGTATTTTTAACTAAATCTAGAATTTAGCCAAAATTGAAAAAGTGGGGAGAGGGTATAGCCTTCCCACTTTTGTCAAAATCTGCAAAAACGGACATCTCTTGGAATTCAATAAAAATTACACTGTATGCACAAAATTGAACGCTGATTTTGATAGTAGTATAAGTTTTCCCGTGGGCTGAGTAATTAACGAAATTTACGTAACAAATTGGCGCAACAACTTTTATCTTCCGTTTTCTACCTAAATTTAAAAAACTAGAAGTGCTAGGCAAAAAATAAACCTGATTTTCGGAATTCTCGTTCAATTTTGAGTGGAAATCATGTATTTTTAACTAAATCTAGAATTTAGCCAAAATTGAAAAAAGTGGGAAGGGTATAGCCTTCCCACTTTTGTCAAAATCTGCAAAAACGGGACATCTCTTGGAATTCAATAAAATTACACTGTATGCTACAAAATTGAACGCTGATTTTGATAGTAGTATAAGTTTTCCCGTGGGCTGAGTAATTAACGAAATTTACGTAACAAATTGGCGCAACAACTTTTATCTTCCGTTTTCTACCTAAATTTAAAAAACTAGAAGTGCTAAGCAAAAATAAACCTGATTTTCGGAATTCTCGTTCAATTTTGAGTGGAAATCATGTATTTTTAACTAAATCTAGAATTTAGCCAAAATTGAAAAAGTGGGAAGGGTATAGCCTTCCCACTTTTGTCAAATCATCTGCAAAAACGGACATCCTCTTGGAATTCAATAAAAATTACACTGTATGCACAAAATTGAACGCTGATTTTGATAGTAGTATAAGTTTTCCCGTGGGCTGAGTAATTAACGAAATTTACGTAACAAATTGGCGCAACAACTTTTATCTTCCGTTTTCTACCTAAATTTAAAAAACTAGAAGTGCTAGGCAAAAATAAACCTGATTTTCGGAATTCTCGTTCAATTTTGAGTGGAAATCATGTATTTTTAACTAAATCTAGAATTTAGCCAAAATTGAAAAAGTGGGAAGGGTATAGCCTTCCCACTTTTGTCAAAATCTGCAAAAACGGACATCTCTTGGAATTCAATAAAAATTACACTGTATGCACAAAATTGAACGCTGATTTTGATAGTAGTATAAGTTTTCCCGTGGGCTGAGTAATTAACGAAATTTACGTAACAAATTGGCGCAACAACTTTTATCTTCCGTTTTCTACCTAAATTTAAAAAACTAGAAGTGCTAGGCAAAAATAAACCTGATTTTCGGAATTCTCGTTCAATTTTGAGTGGAAATCATGTATTTTTAACTAAATCTAGAATTTAGCCAAAATTGAAAAAGTGGGAAGGGTATAGCCTTCCCACTTTTGTCAAAATCTGCAAAAACGGACATCTCTTGGAATTCAATAAAAATTACACTGTATGCACAAAATTGAACGCTGATTTTGATAGGTAGTATAAGTTTTCCCGTGGGCTGAGTAAAATTAACGAAATTTACGTAACAAATTGGCGCAACAACTTTTATCTTCCGTTTTCTACCTAAATTTAAAAAAGAAGTGCTAGGCAAAAATAAAAACCTGATTTTCGGAATTCTCGTTCAATTTTGAGTGGAAATCATGTATTTTTAACTAAATCTAGAATTTAGCAATGAAGGAAGGGATAGCCTTCCCACTTTTGTCAAAATCTGCAAAAACGGACATCTCCTTGGAATTCAATAAAAATTACACTGTATGCACAAAATTGAACGCTGATTTTGATAGTAGTATAAGTTTTCCCGTGGGCTGAGTAATTAACGAAATTTACGTAACAAATTGGCGCAACAACTTTTATCTTCCGTTTTCTACCTAAATTTAAAAAACTAGAAGTGCTAGGCAAAAATAAACCTGATTTTCGGAATTCTCGTTCAATTTTGAGTGGAAATCATGTATTTTTAACTAAATCTAGAATTTAATTAGCCAAAATTGAAAAAAGTGGGAAGGGTATAGCCTTCCCACTTTTGTCAAAATCTGCAAAAACGGACATCTCTTGGAATTCAATAAAAATTACACTGTATGCACAAAATTGAACGCTGATTTTGATAGTAGTATAAGTTTTCCCGTGGGCTGAGTAATTAACGAAATTTACGTAACAAATTGGCGCAACAACTTTTATCTTCCGTTTTCTACCTAAATTTAAAAAACTAGAAGTGCTAGGCAAAAATAAACCTGATTTTCGGAATTCTCGTTCAATTTTGAGTGGAAATCATGTATTTTTAACTAAATCTAGAATTTAGCCAAAAAAAAAAGTGGGAAGGGTATAGCCTTCCCACTTTTGTCAAAATCTGCAAAAACGGACATCTCTTGGAATTCAATAAAAATTACACTGTATGCACAAAATTGAACGCTGATTTTGATAGTAGTATAAGTTTTCCCGTGGGCTGAGTAATTAACGAAATTTACGTAACAAATTGGCGCAACAAC
Source organism: Daphnia magna (assembly GCF_020631705.1). Lineage (NCBI taxonomy): Eukaryota > Metazoa > Arthropoda > Branchiopoda > Diplostraca > Daphniidae > Daphnia > Daphnia magna. The sequence goes on from NC_059184.1 coordinate 13,592,243, forward strand.
TTTTATCTTCCGTTTTCTACCTAAATTTAAAAACTAGAAGTGCTAGGCAAAAATAAACCTGATTTTCGGAATTCTCGTTCAATTTTGAGTGGAAATCATGTATTTTTAACTAAATCTAGAATTTAGCCAAAATTGAAAAAGTGGGAAGGGGTATAGCCTTCCCACTTTTGTCAAAATCTGCAAAAACGGACATCTCTTGGAATTCAATAAAAATTACACTGTATGCACAAAATTGAACGCTGATTTTGATAGTAGTATAAGTTTTCCCGTGGGCTGAGTAATTAACGAAATTTACGTAACAAATTGGCGCAACAACTTTTATCTTCCGTTTTCTACCTAAATTTAAAAAACTAGAAGTGCTAGGCAAAAATAAACCTGATTTTCGGAATTCTCGTTCAATTTTGAGTGGAAATCATGTATTTTTAACTAAATCTAGAATTTAGCCAAAATTGAAAAAGTGGGAAGGGTATAGCTCTTCCCACTTTTGTCAAAATCTGCAAAAACGGACATCTCTTGGAATTCAATAAAAATTACACTGTATGCACAAAATTGAACGCTGATTTTGATAGTAGTATAAGTTTTCCCGTGGGCTGAGTAATTAACGAAATTTACGTAACAAATTGGCGCAACAACTTTTTTCTTCCGTTTTCTACCTAAATTTAAAAAACTAGAAGTGCTAGGCAAAAATAAACCTGATTTTCGGAATTCTCGTTCAATTTTGAGTGGAAATCATGTATTTTTAACTAAATCTAGAATTTAGCCAAAATTGAAAAAGTGGGAAGGGTATAGCCTTCCCACTTTTTGTCAAAATCTGCAAAAACGGGCACTTCTCTTGGAATTCAATAAAAAATTACACTGTATGCACAAAATTGAACGCTGATTTTGATAGTAGTATAAGTTTTCCCGTGGGCTGAGTAATTAACGAAATTTACGTAACAAATTGGCGCAACAACTTTTATCTTCCGTTTTCTACCTAAATTTAAAAAAACTAGAAGTGCTAGGCAAAAATAAACCTGATTTTCGGAATTCTCGTTCAATTTTGAGTGGAAATCATGTATTTTTAACTAAATCTAGAATTTAGCCAAAATTGAAAAAGTGGGAAGGGTATAGCCTTCCCACTTTTGTCAAAATCTGCAAAAACGGACATCTCTTGGAATTCAATAAAAATTACACTGTATGCACAAAATTGAACGCTGATTTTGATAGTAGTATAAGTTTTCCCGTGGGCTGAGTAATTAACGAAATTTACGTAACAAATTGGCGCAACAACTTTTATCTTCCGTTTTCTACCTAAATTTAAAAACTAGAAGTGCTAGGCAAAAATAAACCTGATTTTCGGAATTCTCGTTCAATTTTGAGTGGAAATCATGTATTTTTAACTAAATCTAGAATTTATGCCAAAAATGAAAAAGTGGGAAGGGTATAGCCTTCCCACTTTTGTCAAAATCTGCAAAAACGGACATCTCTTGGAATTCAATAAAAATTACACTGTATGCACAAAATTGAACGCTGATTTTGATAGTAGTATAAGTTTTCCCGTGGGCTGAGTAATTAACGAAATTTACGTAACAAATTGGCGCAACAACTTTTATCTTCCGTTTTCTACCTAAATTTAAAAAACTAGAAGTGCTAGGCAAAAATAAACCTGATTTTCGGAATTCTCGTTCAATTTTGAGTGGAAATCATGTATTTTTAACTAAATCTAGAATTTAGCCAAAATTGAAAAAGTGGGAAGGGTATAGCCTTCCCACTTTTGTCAAAATCTGCAAAAACGGACATCTCTTGGAATTCAATAAAAATTACACTGTATGCACAAAATTGAACGCTGATTTTGATAGTAGTATAAGTTTTCCCGTGGGCTGAGTAATTAACGAAATTTACGTAACAAATTCAACAACTTTTATCTTCCGTTTTCTACCTAAATTTAAAAACTAGAAGTGCAAAAATAAACCTATTTTCGGAATTCTCATTTTATTTTGGAAATCATGAATTTTTAACTAAATCTAGAATTTAGCCAAATTAAAAAGTGGAAGGGTATACTCCCACTTTTGTCAAAATCTTCAAAAACGGACACTCTTGGAATTCAATAAAAATTACACTGTAGCACAAAATTGAACGCTGATTTTTATAATAATAAAAATTTTCCCGTGGGCTGAGTAATTAACGAAATTTACGTAACAAATTGGCGCAACAACTTTTATCTTCCGTTTTCTACCTAAATTTAAAAAACTAGAAGTGCTAGGCAAAAATAAACCTGATTTTCGGAATTCTCGTTCAATTTTGAGTGGAAATCATGTATTTTTAACTAAATCTAGAATTTAGCCAAAATTGAAAAAGTGGGAAGGGTATAGCCTTCCCACTTTTGTCAAAATCTGCAAAAACGGACATCTCTTGGAATTAAAAAAAAATTACACTGTATGCACAAAATTGAACGCTGATTTTGATAGTAGTATAAGTTTTCCCGTGGGTTGAGTAATTAACGAAATTTACGTAACAAATTGGCGCAACAACTTTTATCTTCCGTTTTCTACCTAAATTTAAAAAACTAGAAGTGCTAGGCAAAAATAAACCTGATTTTCGGAATTCTCGTTCAATTTTGAGTGGAAATCATGTATTTTTAACTAAATCTAGAATTTAGCCAAAATTGAAAAAGTGGGAAGGGTATAGCCTTCCCACTTTTGTCAAAATCTGCAAAAACGGACATCTCTTGGAATTCAATAAAAATTACACTGTATGCACAAAATTGAACGCTGATTTTGATAGTAGTATAAGTTTTCCCGTGGGCTGAGTAATTAACGAAATTTACGTAACAAATTGGCGCAACAACTTTTATCTTCCGTTTTCTACCTAAATTTAAAAAACTAGAAGTGCTAGGCAAAAATAAACCTGATTTTCGGAATTCTCGTTCAATTTTGAGTGGAAATCATGTATTTTTAACTAAATCTAGAATTTAGCCAAAATTGAAAAAGTGGGAAGGGTATAGCCTTCCCACTTTTGTCAAAATCTGCAAAAACGGACATCTCTTGGAATTCAATAAAAATTACACTGTATGCACAAAATTGAACGCTGATTTTGATAGTAGTATAAGTTTTCCCGTGGGCTGAGTAATTAACGAAATTTACGTAACAAATTGGCGCAACAACTTTTATCTTCCGTTTTCTACCTAAATTTAAAAAACTAGAAGTGCTAGGCAAAAATAAACCTGATTTTCGGAATTCTCGTTCAATTTTGAGTGGAAATCATGTATTTTTAACTAAATCTAGAATTTAGCCAAAATTGAAAAAGTGGGAAGGGTATAGCCTTCCCACTTTTGTCAAAATCTGCAAAAAAGGGACATCTCTTGGAATTCAATAAAAATTACACTGTATGCACAAAATTGAACGCTGATTTTGATAGTAGTATAAGTTTTCCCGTGGGCTGAGTAATTAACGAAATTTACGTAACAAATTGGCGCAACAACTTTTATCTTCCGTTTTCTACCTAAATTTAAAAAACTAGAAGTGCTAGGCAAAAATAAACCTGATTTTCGGAATTCTCGTTCAATTTTGAGTGGAAATCATGTATTTTTAACTAAATCTAGAATTTAGCTAAAATAAAAAGTGGGAAGGGTATAGCCTTCCCACTTTTGTCAAAATCTGCAAAAACGGACATCTCTTGGAATTCAATAAAAATTACACTGTATGCACAAAATTGAACGCTGATTTTGATAGTAGTATAAGTTTTCCCGTGGGCTGAGTAATTAACGAAATTTACGTAACAAATTGGCGCAACAACTTTTATCTTCCGTTTTCTACCTAAATTTAAAAAACTAGAAGTGCTAGGCAAAAATAAACCTGATTTTCGGAATTCTCGTTCAATTTTGAGTGGAAATCATGTATTTTTAACTAAATCTAGAATTTAGCCAAAATTGAAAAAGTGGGAAGGGTATAGCCTTCCCACTTTTGTCAAAATCTGCAAAAACGGACATCTCTTGGAATTCAATAAAAATTACACTGTATGCACAAAATTGAACGCTGATTTTGATAGTAGTATAAGTTTTCCCGTGGGCTGAGTAATTAACGAAATTTACGTAACAAATTGGCGCAACAACTTTTATCTTCCGTTTTCTACCTAAATTTAAAAAACTAGAAGTGCTAGGCAAAAATAAACCTGATTTTCGGAATTCTCGTTCAATTTTGAGTGGAAATCATGTATTTTTAACTAAATCTAGAATTTAGCCAAAATTGAAAAAGTGGGAAGGGTATAGCCTTCCCACTTAATAATTCAAAAAATTACAAAAGAAGCTATTATATATGGGGAGTAATTAAAAATAAAAAATTGGCAAAATTTACACCTAAATTAAAAAAAGAGCAAAAAAAACTGATAAAAAATATTTTTAACTAAACTAAATTAGAGAAGAGGTATAGCCTTCCCACTTTTGTCAAAATCTGCAAAAACGGACATCTCTTGGAATTCAATAAAAATTACACTGTATGCACAAAATTGAACGCTGATTTTGATAGTAGTATAAGTTTTCCCGTGGGCTGAGTAATTAACGAAATTTACGTAACAAATTGGCGCAACAACTTTTATCTTCCGTTTTCTACCTAAATTTAAAAAACTAGAAGTGCTAGGCAAAAATAAACCTGATTTTCGGAATTCTCGTTCAATTTTGAGTGGAAATCATGTATTTTTAACTAAATCTAGAATTTAGCCAAAATTGAAAAAGTGGGAAGGGTATAGCCTTCCCACTTTTGTCAAAATCTGCAAAAACGGACATCTCTTGGAATTCAATAAAAATTACACTGTATGCACAAAATTGAACGCTGATTTTGATAGTAGTATAAGTTTTCCCGTGGGCTGAGTAATTAACGAAATTTACGTAACAAATTGGCGCAACAACTTTTATCTTCCGTTTTCTACCTAAATTTAAAAAACTAGAAGTGCTAGGCAAAAATAAACCTGATTTTCGGAATTCTCGTTCAATTTTGAGTGGAAATCATGTATTTTTAACTAAATCTAGAATTTAGCCAAAATTGAAAAAGTGGGAAGGGTATAGCCTTCCCACTTTTGTCAAAATCTGCAAAAACGGACATCTCTTGGAATTCAATAAAAATTACACTGTATGCACAAAATTGAACGCTGATTTTGATAGTAGTATAAGTTTTCCCGTGGGCTGAGTAATTAACGAAATTTACGTAACAAATTGGCGCAACAACTTTTATCTTCCGTTTTCTACCTAAATTTAAAAAACTAGAAGTGCTAGGCAAAAATAAACCTGATTTTCGGAATTCTCGTTCAATTTTGAGTGGAAATCATGTATTTTTAACTAAATCTAGAATTTAGCCAAAATTGAAAAAGTGGGAAGGGTATAGCCTTCCCACTTTTGTCAAAATCTGCAAAAACGGACATCTCTTGGAATTCAATAAAAATTACACTGTATGCACAAAATTGAACGCTGATTTTGATAGTAGTATAAGTTTTCCCGTGGGCTGAGTAATTAACGAAATTTACGTAACAAATTGGCGCAACAACTTTTATCTTCCGTTTTCTACCTAAATTTAAAAAACTAGAAGTGCTAGGCAAAAATAAACCTGATTTTCGGAATTCTCGTTCAATTTTGAGTGGAAATCATGTATTTTTAACTAAATCTAGAATTTACCAAAATTGAAAAAGTGGGAAGGGTATAGCCTTCCCACTTTTGTCAAAATCTGCAAAAACGGACATCTCTTGGAATTCAATAAAAATTACACTGTATGCACAAAATTGAACGCTGATTTTGATAGTATTATAAGTTTTCCCGTGGGCTGAGTAATTAACGAAATTTACGTAACAAATTGGCGCAACAACTTTTATCTTCCGTTTTCTACCTAAATTTAAAAAACTAGAAGTGCTAGGCAAAAATAAACCTGATTTTCGGAATTCTCGTTCAATTTTGAGTGGAAATCATGTATTTTTAACTAAATCTAGAATTTAGCCAAAATTGAAAAAGTGGGAAGGGTATAGCCTTCCCACTTTTGTCAAAATCTGCAAAAACGGACATCTCTTGGAATTCAATAAAAATTACACTGTATGCACAAAATTGAACGCTGATTTTGATAGTAGTATAAGTTTTCCCGTGGGCTGAGTAATTAACGAAATTTACGTAACAAATTGGCGCAACAACTTTTATCTTCCGTTTTCTACCTAAATTTAAAAAACTAGAAGTGCTAGGCAAAAATAAACCTGATTTTCGGAATTCTCGTTCAATTTTGAGTGGAAATCATGTATTTTTAACTAAATCTAGAATTTAGCCAAAATTGAAAAAGTGGGAAGGGTATAGCCTTCCCACTTTTGTCAAAATCTGCAAAAACGGACATCTCTTGGAATTCAATAAAAATTACACTGTATGCACAAAATTGAACGCTGATTTTGATAGTAGTATAAGTTTTCCCGTGGGCTGAGTAATTAACGAAATTTACGTAACAAATTGGCGCAACAACTTTTATCTTCCGTTTTCTACCTAAATTTAAAAACTACGAAGTGCTAGGCAAAAATAAACCTGATTTTCGGAATTCTCGTTCAATTTTGAGTGGAAATCATGTATTTTTAACTAAATCTAGAATTTACGCCAAAATTGAAAAAGTGGGGAGGGTATAGCCTTCCCACTTTTGTCAAAATCTGCAAAAACGGACATCTCTTGGAATTCAATAAAAAATTACACTGTATGCACAAAATTGAACGCTGATTTTGATAGTAGTATAAGTTTTCCCGTGGGCTGAGTAATTAACGAAATTTACGTAACAAATTGGCGCAACAACTTTTATCTTCCGTTTTCTACCTAAATTTAAAAAACTAGAAGTGCTAGGCAAAAATAAACCTGATTTTCGGAATTCTCGTTCAATTTTGAGTGGAAATCATGTATTTTTAACTAAATCTAGAATTTAGCCAAAATTGAAAAAGTGGGAAGGGTATAGCCTTCCCACTTTTGTCAAAATCTGCAAAAACGGACATCTCTTGGAATTCAATAAAAATTACACTGTATGCACAAAATTGAACGCTGATTTTGATAGTAGTATAAGTTTTCCCGTGGGCTGAGTAATTAACGAAATTTACGTAACAAATTGGCGCAACAACTTTTATCTTCCGTTTTCTACCTAAATTTAAAAAACTAGAAGTGCTAGGCAAAAATAAACCTGATTTTCGGAATTCTCGTTCAATTTTGAGTGGAAATCATGTATTTTTAACTAAATCTAGAATTTAGCCAAAATTGAAAAAGTGGGAAGGGTATAGCCTTCCCACTTTTGTCAAAATCTGCAAAAACGGACATCTCTTGGAATTCAATAAAAATTACACTGTATGCACAAAATTGAACGCTGATTTTGATAGTAGTATAAGTTTTCCCGTGGGCTGAGTAATTAACGAAATTTACGTAACAAATTGGCGCAACAACTTTTATCTTCCGTTTTCTACCTAAATTTAAAAAACTAGAAGTGCTAGGCAAAAATAAACCTGATTTTCGGAATTCTCGTTCAATTTTGAGTGGAAATCATGTATTTTTAACTAAATCTAGAATTTAGCCAAAATTGAAAAAGTGGGAAGGGTATAGCCTTCCCACTTTTGTCAAAATCTGCAAAAACGGACATCTCTTGGAATTCAATAAAAATTACACTGTATGCACAAAATTGAACGCTGATTTTGATAGTAGTATAAGTTTTCCCGTGGGCTGAGTAATTAACGAAATTTACGTAACAAATTGGCGCAACAACTTTTATCTTCCGTTTTCTACCTAAATTTAAAAAACTAGAAGTGCTAGGCAAAAATAAACCTGATTTTCGGAATTCTCGTTCAATTTTGAGTGGAAATCATGTATTTTTAACTAAATCTAGAATTTAGCCAAAATTGAAAAAGTGGGAAGGGTATAGCCTTCCCACTTTTGTCAAAATCTGCAAAAACGGACATCTCTTGGAATTCAATAAAAATTACACTGTATGCACAAAATTGAACGCTGATTTTGATAGTAGTATAAGTTTTCCCGTGGGCTGAGTAATTAACGAAATTTACGTAACAAATTGGCGCAACAACTTTTATCTTCCGTTTTCTACCTAAATTTAAAAAACTAGAAGTGCTAGGCAAAAATAAACCTGATTTTCGGAATTCTCGTTCAATTTTGAGTGGAAATCATGTATTTTTAACTAAATCTAGAATTTAGCCAAAATTGAAAAAGTGGGAAGGGTATAGCCTTCCCACTTTTGTCAAAATCTGCAAAAACGGACATCTCTTGGAATTCAATAAAAATTACACTGTATGCACAAAATTGAACGCTGATTTTGATAGTAGTATAAGTTTTCCCGTGGGCTGAGTAATTAACGAAATTTACGTAACAAATTGGCGCAACAACTTTTATCTTCCGTTTTCTACCTAAATTTAAAAAACTAGAAGTGCTAGGCAAAAATAAACCTGATTTTCGGAATTCTCGTTCAATTTTGAGTGGAAATCATGTATTTTTAACTAAATCTAGAATTTAGCCAAAATTGAAAAAGTGGGAAGGGTATAGCCTTCCCACTTTTGTCAAAATCTGCAAAAACGGACATCTCTTGGAATTCAATAAAAATTACACTGTATGCACAAAATTGAACGCTGATTTTGATAGTAGTATAAGTTTTCCCGTGGGCTGAGTAATTAACGAAATTTACGTAACAAATTGGCGCAACAACTTTTATCTTCCGTTTTCTACCTAAATTTAAAAAACTAGAAGTGCTAGGCAAAAATAAACCTGATTTTCGGAATTCTCGTTCAATTTTGAGTGGAAATCATGTATTTTTAACTAAATCTAGAATTTAGCCAAAATTGAAAAAGTGGGAAGGGTATAGCCTTCCCACTTTTGTCAAAATCTGCAAAAACGGACATCTCTTGGAATTCAATAAAAATTACACTGTATGCACAAAATTGAACGCTTATTTTGATAGTAGTATAAGTTTTCCCGTGGGCTGAGTAATTAACGAAATTTACGTAACAAATTGGCGCAACAACTTTTATCTTCCGTTTTCTACCTAAATTTAAAAAACTAGAAGTGCTAGGCAAAAATAAACCTGATTTTTCGGAATTCTCGTTCAATTTTGAGTGGAAATCATGTATTTTTAACTAAATCTAGAATTTAGCCAAAATTGAAAAAGTGGGAAGGGTATAGCCTTCCCACTTTTGTCAAAATCTGCAAAAACGGACATCTCTTGGAATTCAATAAAAATTACACTGTATGCACAAAATTGAACGCTTATTTTGATAGTAGTATAAGTTTTCCCGTGGGCTGAGTAATTAACGAAATTTACGTAACAAATTGGCGCAACAACTTTTATCTTCCGTTTTCTACCTAAATTTAAAAAACTAGAAGTGCTAGGCAAAAATAAACCTGATTTTCGGAATTCTCGTTCAATTTTGAGTGGAAATCATGTATTTTTAACTAAATCTAGAATTTAGCCAAAATTGAAAAAGTGGGAAGGGTATAGCCTTCCCACTTTTGTCAAAATCTGCAAAAACGGACATCTCTTGGAATTCAATAAAAATTACACTGTATGCACAAAATTGAACGCTGATTTTGATAGTAGTATAAGTTTTCCCGTGGGCTGAGTAATTAACGAAATTTACGTAACAAATTGGCGCAACAACTTTTATCTTCCGTTTTCTACCTAAATTTAAAAAACTAGAAGTGCTAGGCAAAAATAAACCTGATTTTCGGAATTCTCGTTCAATTTTGAGTGGAAATCATGTATTTTTAACTAAATCTAGAATTTAGCCAAAATTGAAAAAGTGGGAAGGGTATAGCCTTCCCACTTTTGTCAAAATCTGCAAAAACGGACATCTCTTGGAATTCAATAAAAATTACACTGTATGCACAAAATTGAACGCTGATTTTGATAGTAGTATAAGTTTTCCCGTGGGCTGAGTAATTAACGAAATTTACGTAACAAATTGGCGCAACAACTTTTATCTTCCGTTTTCTACCTAAATTTAAAAAACTAGAAGTGCTAGGCAAAAATAAACCTGATTTTCGGAATTCTCGTTCAATTTTGAGTGGAAATCATGTATTTTTAACTAAATCTAGAATTTAGCCAAAATTGAAAAAGTGGGAAGGGTATAGCCTTCCCACTTTTGTCAAAATCTGCAAAAACGGACATCTCTTGGAATTCAATAAAAATTACACTGTATGCACAAAATTGAACGCTGATTTTGATAGTAGTATAAGTTTTCCCGTGGGCTGAGTAATTAACGAAATTTACGTAACAAATTGGCGCAACAACTTTTATCTTCCGTTTTCTACCTAAATTTAAAAAACTAGAAGTGCTAGGCAAAAATAAACCTGATTTTCGGAATTCTCGTTCAATTTTGAGTGGAAATCATGTATTTTTAACTAAATCTAGAATTTAGCCAAAATTGAAAAAGTGGGAAGGGTATAGCCTTCCCACTTTTGTCAAAATCTGCAAAAACGGACATCTCTTGGAATTCAATAAAAATTACACTGTATGCACAAAATTGAACGCTGATTTTGATAGTAGTATAAGTTTTCCCGTGGGCTGAGTAATTAACGAAATTTACGTAACAAATTGGCGCAACAACTTTTATCTTCCGTTTTCTACCTAAATTTAAAAAACTAGAAGTGCTAGGCAAAAATAAACCTGATTTTCGGAATTCTCGTTCAATTTTGAGTGGAAATCATGTATTTTTAACTAAATCTAGAATTTAGCCAAAATTGAAAAAGTGGGAAGGGTATAGCCTTCCCACTTTTGTCAAAATCTGCAAAAACGGACATCTCTTGGAATTCAATAAAAATTACACTGTATGCACAAAATTGAACGCTGATTTTGATAGTAGTATAAGTTTTCCCGTGGGCTGAGTAATTAACGAAATTTACGTAACAAATTGGCGCAACAACTTTTATCTTCCGTTTTCTACCTAAATTTAAAAAACTAGAAGTGCTAGGCAAAAATAAACCTGATTTTCGGAATTCTCGTTCAATTTTGAGTGGAAATCATGTATTTTTAACTAAATCTAGAATTTAGCCAAAATTGAAAAAGTGGGAAGGGTATAGCCTTCCCACTTTTGTCAAAATCTGCAAAAACGGACATCTCTTGGAATTCAATAAAAATTACACTGTATGCACAAAATTGAACGCTGATTTTGATAGTAGTATAAGTTTTCCCGTGGGCTGAGTAATTAACGAAATTTACGTAACAAATTGGCGCAACAACTTTTATCTTCCGTTTTCTACCTAAATTTAAAAAACTAGAAGTGCTAGGCAAAAATAAACCTGATTTTCGGAATTCTCGTTCAATTTTGAGTGGAAATCATGTATTTTTAACTAAATCTAGAATTTAGCCAAAATTGAAAAAGTGGGAAGGGTATAGCCTTCCCACTTTTGTCAAAATCTGCAAAAACGGACATCTCTTGGAATTCAATAAAAATTACACTGTATGCACAAAATTGAACGCTGATTTTGATAGTAGTATAAGTTTTCCCGTGGGCTGAGTAATTAACGAAATTTACGTAACAAATTGGCGCAACAACTTTTATCTTCCGTTTTCTACCTAAATTTAAAAAACTAGAAGTGCTAGGCAAAAATAAACCTGATTTTCGGAATTCTCGTTCAATTTTGAGTGGAAATCATGTATTTTTAACTAAATCTAGAATTTAGCCAAAATTGAAAAAGTGGGAAGGGTATAGCCTTCCCACTTTTGTCAAAATCTGCAAAAACGGACATCTCTTGGAATTCAATAAAAATTACACTGTATGCACAAAATTGAACGCTGATTTTGATAGTAGTATAAGTTTTCCCGTGGGCTGAGTAATTAACGAAATTTACGTAACAAATTGGCGCAACAACTTTTATCTTCCGTTTTCTACCTAAATTTAAAAAACTAGAAGTGCTAGGCAAAAATAAACCTGATTTTCGGAATTCTCGTTCAATTTTGAGTGGAAATCATGTATTTTTAACTAAATCTAGAATTTAGCCAAAATTGAAAAAGTGGGAAGGGTATAGCCTTCCCACTTTTGTCAAAATCTGCAAAAACGGACATCTCTTGGAATTCAATAAAAATTACACTGTATGCACAAAATTGAACGCTGATTTTGATAGTATTATAAGTTTTCCCGTGGGCTGAGTAATTAACGAAATTTACGTAACAAATTGGCGCAACAACTTTTATCTTCCGTTTTCTACCTAAATTAAAAAAACTAGAAGTGCTAGGCAAAAATAAACCTGATTTTCGGAATTCTCGTTCAATTTTGAGTGGAAATCATGTATTTTTAACTAAATCTAGAATTTAGCCAAAATTGAAAAAGTGGGAAGGGTATAGCCTTCCCACTTTTGTCAAAATCTGCAAAAACGGACATCTCTTGGAATTCAATAAAAATTACACTGTATGCACAAAATTGGAACGCTGATTTTGATAGTATTATAAGTTTTCCCGTGGGCTGAGTAATTAACGAAATTTACGTAACAAATTGGCGCAACAACTTTTATCTTCCGTTTTCTACCTAAATTTAAAAAACTAGAAGTGCTAGGCAAAAATAAACCTGATTTTCGGAATTCTCGTTCAATTTTGAGTGGAAATCATGTATTTTTAACTAAATCTAGAATTTAGCCAAAATTGAAAAAGTGGGAAGGGTATAGCCTTCCCACTTTTGTCAAAATCTGCAAAAACGGACATCTCTTGGAATTCAATAAAAATTACACTGTATGCACAAAATTGAACGCTGATTTTGATAGTATTATAAGTTTTCCCGTGGGCTGAGTAATTAACGAAATTTACGTAACAAATTGGCGCAACAACTTTTATCTTCCGTTTTCTACCTAAATTTAAAAAACTAGAAGTGCTAGGCAAAAATAAACCTGATTTTCGGAATTCTCGTTCAATTTTGAGTGGAAATCATGTATTTTTAACTAAATCTAGAATTTAGCCAAAATTGAAAAAGTGGGAAGGGTATAGCCTTCCCACTTTTGTCAAAATCTGCAAAAACGGACATCTCTTGGAATTCAATAAAAATTACACTGTATGCACAAAATTGAACGCTGATTTTGATAGTAGTATAAGTTTTCCCGTGGGCTGAGTAATTAACGAAATTTACGTAACAAATTGGCGCAACAACTTTTATCTTCCGTTTTCTACCTAAATTTAAAAAACTAGAAGTGCTAGGCAAAAATAAACCTGATTTTCGGAATTCTCGTTCAATTTTGAGTGGAAATCATGTATTTTTAACTAAATCTAGAATTTAGCCAAAATTGAAAAAGTGGGAAGGGTATAGCCTTCCCACTTTTGTCAAAATCTGCAAAAACGGACATCTCTTGGAATTCAATAAAAATTACACTGTATGCACAAAATTGAACGCTGATTTTGATAGTAGTATAAGTTTTCCCGTGGGCTGAGTAATTAACGAAATTTACGTAACAAATTGGCGCAACAACTTTTATCTTCCGTTTTCTACCTAAATTTAAAAAACTAGAAGTGCTAGGCAAAAATAAACCTGATTTTCGGAATTCTCGTTCAATTTTGAGTGGAAATCATGTATTTTTAACTAAATCTAGAATTTAGCCAAAATTGAAAAAGTGGGAAGGGTATAGCCTTCCCACTTTTGTCAAAATCTGCAAAAACGGACATCTCTTGGAATTCAATAAAAATTACACTGTATGCACAAAATTGAACGCTGATTTTGATAGTAGTATAAGTTTTCCCGTGGGCTGAGTAATTAACGAAATTTACGTAACAAATTGGCGCAACAACTTTCATCTTCCGTTTTCTACCTAAATTTAAAAAACTAGAAGTGCTAGGCAAAAATAAACCTGATTTTCGGAATTCTCGTTCAATTTTGAGTGGAAATCATGTATTTTTAACTAAATCTAGAATTTAGCCAAAATTGAAAAAGTGGGAAGGGTATAGCCTTCCCACTTTTGTCAAAATCTGCAAAAACGGACATCTCTTGGAATTCAATAAAAATTACACTGTATGCACAAAATTGAACGCTGATTTTGATAGTATTATAAGTTTTCCCGTGGGCTGAGTAATTAACGAAATTTACATAACAAATTGGCGCAACAACTTTTATCTTCCGTTTTCTACCTAAATTTAAAAAACTAGAAGTGCTAGGCAAAAATAAACCTGATTTTCGGAATTCTCGTTCAATTTTGAGTGGAAATCATGTATTTTTAACTAAATCTAGAATTTAGCCAAAATTGAAAAAGTGGGAAGGGTATAGGCTGAGGGGCTGAGTAATTAACGAAATTTACGTAACAAAAGTGCAATTGGCGCAACAACTTTTATCTTCCGTTTCCGTGGGAAGGGTATTATTTTGTATTAATATTAGGGTATTGCCCTGCTACCATGGCAATTGAAACACTCGAAGCGACCTCAGTTTTTTACAATTTACTACTATTAAAATTAATCTTTTCTCATTTAAAAAATATCTATATAATTTTTATATTAAGCTTTTTAGTTTTTTTTTTTTCAAGAAATACAAAAAACCAAAAAGTGTATCAGTTGCCCCCACTCTCCCCTAGAAGTTATAGTGTAAATACCTTTGTAATTGTAATTACTCGAAAAGTAGAAGTCCCACATGAAAACAAAATCAATTTTTGTGACGCTTGTTGAATTTTGAATCTGATCACACATAGTTTTCTATACTTTAGAGCATTTAAAAATAAAATGGCCTCAACGTGATGCTGGCGCGCCAGCACTACCGCTCCGTTTTCAACGTTTATTAAAAAAACTAAAAGCCTCGGGTTAAAACGAACTTGCGTATCGTTATTATCGTTAAATTCCGAATCGAAATCATGTACTTTTACTAAGTCCCACATGAAAACAAAGTCCATTATTGTGATGCTCGTTTAATTTTTTATCTAATCTTGTATAGTTTTCTATATTTTAGAGTATTTAAAAAAAAAATGGGACCAACGTGATGCTGGTGCGCCAGCACTACCGCTCCATTTTAAACGATTATTAAAAAAACTAAAAGCCTCAGGTTAAAAAGAACTTGTGTGTCGTTATTATCGTTAAATTTTTAATCGAAATCATGAATTTTTAACTGAATCTAAAATTTAGCCAAAAATGGAAAAGTGGGAAGGCTATACCCTTCTCATTTTCACCAAAATCTAGAAAAATCGACATCTCTTAGAATTCAATAAAAACACACAAGTTATACTCAAAATTATGTTAAAGTTAGTTGATGCTTAATCGCTCGACATACTTTCAAAATTACAAATCATGTATTACACCTATGGACAAAATGGAAAATGAGCAAAAAAATCTTTTTGAGGCTTAAGTTTCCGCTTATGAATTTTCCGTTTTCGATAAAAATGGGACTTCAGGTTAACTTAAAAATTATTCGATATAGGGAATACCTTGAAAACAAAAATTTCTATTAAAACAATATAAAATAAGAATTTTTGAAAACTGACACTATACCTTTCCATTTAGAGAAAAAGATAATGACACGTATTTTCTAGTGATAAGCGAGAGTATCTCGTCCTTCAAGGGGTGGCGCTCGATAATGTTGACTATCTCATGGGCAGAAAGACAAAGTAGGTCTGCTCACACAAAACAGATGTTATTCAAAGTTAAATTTTCTATATAACAACCAACGTACCATCAGCCTCATGGACACCACTTTGGGAGATTACAATAGAATTCGCGGTCGTGTTTGTCTTCGAAGAAACAGAACTGGTATTGAGTAAAGTTGAGCTTTCGCTACACGAATGTGATTCCTTAAGATCGCCGATAATCTCGTCGCTACCTTTCGCAGCCTCAGAATTTACTAGGGCGCAAGTGTTTATCTCATTGCTGCTCATGTGGCTCGAGCAAAGCACTTCAGGACTGTCATCTAGAAAACAAGTGACAGAGTTTCGAGTTTCCATAAAAATCGGGAAAATTTTAGAAATATTACCTATGATTTGACCGTTTGGAGAAGAATCCAGTGTTTTATTGGATTCCTCGATTTTTTGCTCCTCTAGCGATTTGACCAATTCGTCGGTTCTGACACCGCATGATGATTCAACCACCGGCCCAGATTCCACATCTTCGGTATAAGTTGGGCTAATAACTTCCATGCCGACACCTTCTACTTCATGAGGGATTTGTGGGTCTGTTCTTGCAATAGATTTTCTTGCAAAATGGCTCTCAAGAAACTGTTTGATTGTTTCGTGTTGAGGAAGTTTGAAATCAAGTCCCTTGATATCAGTCTCAGACAATGCACAGAAGTCTCCGATAGTGCGAACACCAAGTTTCTCCAGGACAGTCAAAATTGGGCCCTTCGATGTCGGCGATGTCACTCGATCAACGATCAGCGCCAACGAATCAATACAGTCGGTAGCTGCTGGGTAAATGGCTGTTTCTTGTATTTCTTCTGGAACTGCGATTTCTTGTGGCTCAGTGATTCCGCTGCTATCATCTCCATCGGTGCTATGAAATTAAAATATATATATAAATATAAACATAACAATTAATGTACAAAATTTAAGAAATTGTTTAATCTATAAACTAAACGAGACGTGTAGTAATTAACTTCATAATATACACACATTGCCGATTCATTGCTGTCTTGTTCATTAGCTTGGGAACAAGAATCCGTCGAAGGTTCGTCGGCGGTGGAAGAACAGGCCTGGGTACCAGCTTGAAGGCTGTCATTGCTGAGCGAAACAACTTCATCAGTTGACTTCTGAGAAAATAAAACACAATTCAGGCAAAAATTCGGGCAGGCAAACGTGCAAACGCATACTTCTAAACATTCGGAAGCGTTTTCTGTGGAGACTGACGATTCCATTTCCTCTTTTAAACTGGGTTCTTCGCTGTTCAGAGAATCATCATAGGTTGTTATCAGTGATCGGCGGGTGCGAGCCCTAGATAATCTTTTTTTTATTGGCGATATTTTGACGCTGTGAGACACCTCCGGGTCAGCAAAGCTAACACGACGAGACTTGCACGAGCTAGATGCGGGTGAGTATGAACCCTCTCCAACCTCTTCAGATTCTTCTATAACGGCCCGTTTTTTTAGAATACCCGTGCTGGGACTTGCGTATGGTGAGTATGTGCGAGGTAGCCATGGTAGCAGTTCGAGCAGGAGATCCTTCAGGAGTTACCACAAGTTCCCCCATTGACGTGTTACAAATTGGTGAGTCGCCTATTTCTTTCTGAGGTGAATCCCCCTTCTTAGATTTTTTGCTAGGAGGTTCATTGTGAATTTTGCGGGACAGCTCCAGAATATGGGCACCCCGTTTTCCAGTGGTTGGTGACGGACCGACACTCTTGGGAGCAGCCCCCTTTTTCGTTCGTAAACTGAACGACTTTATCAAGCTCTTTAATGGAACAAAAGGTAATTTCTGTTGAAGGGTTTCAGGATGCGTAGAACCAATGAGACCTTCAATGTTATTATTTTCTAATACAGGAACATCGATCGGCGGTTTCCTGAAAAATTAAATTTTAATTTTCCTACTGGTAATTCGAAATATTAAAAAATATATATATCATACCGTTGTTCAACCGTCAAAGGCATCGTATCCACGACTATCACTTCTTCGGCTAACTGGCCAGTAGACAGCGTAGTCAGTTCGTTGGAATCCATTGGACAAACTTGTACACCATCTTTGTTCATAGTGAAGGTCTGGTCGACGACTTCAACAAAATCCAAGGGATTTTCTTTCAATTCCTCCTTACAATCAAGTATCTCTATTGACAATTCCTTTTGTTTTTCAGACACACTGCTATCCTCTGCCACGCTTTCGTCACTGTCGATCCAATCTTTTACGAGAACGTCACTTACAGATTTGGATTCTTCTAAAACAGGCTTGACATTGCTGAGCTCTACGATTTCGGGGGTTGTGACTGCATCGGCGCAGGCATCAACTGATGAAATTTTAGCATCATTCGGCTCATTAGACACGCTTGACAGTGCAGTATGACAAAGTTTAAGCCCGTCATCTGCAGACTCGACTGTCCGGGCGATCCCTAAGGAGTTTGACGGGGGACTTGAAATTTGAGTCACTTCAGAATCAATCAACCCATTTTCTTTATTGTGATTTTCTTCCACAGGGGATTCCAAGCTAGTTTCGTGTTGACGGTTGCATTCAAGATTATCAGACGGGACATTTTTCTTGTAACCCCGTTTTTTTGACGCAGGTCCAGGACGTTGAAATGCTTCTGGACATCTATGTGAGAAACGTGAATGAACATGAGATACTATTGCTATGAAAGCCGAGAGAAAAAAGAAATAATAGTAATAAATAATAATAAATAATAATAAATAATAATAAATAATAATAAATAATAATAAATAATAATAAATAATAATAAATAATAATAATAAATAATAATATATAATAATCATTGTTACTCTTCGGTTGATGATGGAAATTGAGATGAAACAGCTGAGGCAGGCAAGGATCGACGAAGTGATCGGCGAGACGGCAATTTACACATAGTGACACTGACCTTGCTTCTCAATTTTGAATCTTTCTTAAAAAATTCATTGACAGCAGTTGGTTGATCTAAATTCGAAGGACCTTGTGCAGATGTAAAGGATTAATGATTGCAAACAGAAATAAGGGAAAATATATCATACCAACAACTGGATTTCCATTACCGGGCAATTCATTCAACACCTCTGCTTGCTGCAAAATGACCGGAGGTTCCAGTAACGCATCTTCTTCTCTCGCTATAGTCACGTTAGAAGCAACTGATGTGATAGGATTGTCATTTACAGATTGAGTATCCATTGAATCTGTAGTTTGACTACTCTGAGACAAATCATTATACATGGCGGGTACGCCACAAGTAGCACGTCTTTTGGCACGCATCACCTCTTTTTGGTGCTCCGTCAACACACGTTTTTTCTGAAAGGACAATAACACATTAGATGACACATCACAAACTGGATGTTTTCTTGAAGTACCTTTTCTGGTGTTTGAATGACAACAAAATCGTCCAATGATTTAGATTTTTGCTTGTTCTTCGTCAGCAGATTGCGTTGAATCAACGGCGAAAATATTTTACAAATATTATTATGTTTGCGTAATTTCTGAACATTGGGGGCTTTTACTGCAGCGGATGCAGAACCAAATACCCTATTAAGAATTTCCGTCACTTCTTTGGAAAGGGTGTTTACTTGAAAGCATGATTTCACTGCTCCCATGAATAAATCAGATTCTTTTTCAACTTTCAATTCGTCCACAAACACAGAAAGAAAGTTCACGAGCAAATCCAAACACTTTTGCCGATTCTACAAACAAAATTCAATGTTAAAAATAGTTGGTTTAATTAAATTATGAAGTAAGTTACTTACCTCTTCGACATTGGCAAGTTTGAGCCATGATTCTGTCCAGCATTTGATCCACGATGAGATTTCTTTAAAATACAAGGGTAATTCTGAACGAAGGGCCGATAGCACAATGTGAGTACACGGTTCTTCAACGTCAATCTCATTTACGCCTCGAGGATTTACGACCTTTTCTATGACAGAAGAATCTTCTTTTGCCCATGCAGACAACAACGTAGACCAGGGAAGAAAAACACTTTCGTTCGACTGGATAGGAGGCCACGTAAGAGGAAGTAAAAGAGACTGTACGTTTGCATTACGCAAGTGAGTGACATGGCTTTTGGAAATTAAAGCCCTTGCGAATAGTATCCACAATTCTGTTGTAGCCGATTTGGAAGCTTCATCTGGTGCGCGGCATAAGTTTTCAAGAAAACTCATGATCTTTGATGTGAATTTCGCCACGTTCCAAATAATACCAGCTTCGAAGAACTTCGTGAGAAAACGAACAAACGGATGCGCAGGAAGAGGTTCATTTTCAACAAACCAATGCAACAGAACATCCATATTTTCCGTCATAAGCTCTGTTAGAAGGGAAAACCTGAAGGCTGTCGTAAGCACGTCGAAGACTACCTCCATTAACACTGGTTTGGAGGTGATTGTTTCCATAAGAGATAGGATGAAGACCTTCAATGGTTCCCTTTGATCCGTGGAGCTGCACCGCTCGACAAAACTTCTTATAGCTGTCCCGTAAACGCCAGCAGTGTGATCAGTCTTTGATTTCAGGTTTAGTGTAAGCAGCACCCATCGACTGAAACTCTCGACATTTGTGCAGAAATCTTCAGAGTTGATAAAAGGATACGAACGGAGCAGTTCCACAGTACCCATTGACAGACCTTTGAATTCTGTCTCAAGTGAGAGAATTCCAGCTAGAACGGTAGTTGTCAGTGGTAAAATGTTAGCAAAGACGAGTGCCGTTCCTTTAGTTGGTTGTTTTTCATCATGAATGCCAAAGCAGAAGTGGAGAAGAGGCAATGTCACTTCTTGAAAACGGAGAGTAGCGTCCGGTCCCAGTCTATTCAGCAAATGCCACCAAAGTTCTATTTTAGTTATTGAGAAATCTACAGTGCGTGTATCTGTAGATTTTAGCGGCACCAAAACCAGTTTTATTCTCTTGGAGTTGTTTAGGACAACCGGATTCAATGCGAAGCAATCGATTATGTACTTCCAATGCTCCAGTGCGCACTGTCGGTAGACTGGGTTTTTACATTTCAAAGCACTTTCTTCTATTTTAAGAAGTTCATTTAGCAACGTAACCGAATCGTGTAATTGAGTGCCAAAAGCTTGTATGAGGAAACTCCAGATTTTCAGGCTGTCGGCAGACTCGCCCGAGACTAGTTGCGACAGAACACCATAATACTTGTTCCTTAGAAGGGTTTGAAATGACGAATCAAGGAGTTTTCTTTTCGCTATCTCGGCTGTGAATGGCTCAAGACACGCAAGCGAAAGTTCACGAATCCGATCAGCTTCGTTAAATAGCCATGGGATGACTGCCGAGAGCACCATCGTCAGGTTTTTTGAAAAAAAATCTTCCTTTCTCAAGCCTATGTTTCGTAGGGTATTTAAGGATTCGCAAACTGTGCTCAATGATGTGACAGGGGGATTTTCTTCTAGAAATAAACAAGCTGCCTGAAGCATTTTTGTCAAATGTGACTCTTGAAGCTGGACATCAAATTGAAGGTTGGCAAGGCTCCACATTAACTTTCTTGATTGGTTTTTTTCAGAAACTTGGCAAAGTTTTTTTGTTAGAACTTCAATGACTGATGCCTGCTTTTCCAAGGGCAGTTTAACTACTTGCAGTAAACCTCCCAAAAAACCTAGTGCAGCCAACACCAAGTTATCATTTCCAGTTGAGATATCCTGAAGTGTAACAGGTACGGCAACAGAATGAAGGATATCATTACATGTTTCATCTTTAAGAAAGGAACTTTTGGCTCCCAACCTAGAACAAAAAATTACATTACCATTAAGAAAACCTTAACAATACCACAAAATGTATCATAAAAGAAATTCAGTGAAAAGTAAAATTGTAGTATTGAATCAAAAACTGAAGTGGTTTAACGAAATAAATAACCCTGTTTGTCTGTAATTTACTCAAACATTTCAACTGAAAGAGGAAGAAATATTACATTCTTAGACCACACTTACTGTGTCAGTGTTTCATAAATTGTTAAATGTGACTTGGGGTTCTTCTCGTTTTTCAGGTCTGAAACACTTTTCATAAGCGAAGCAATGGCAACCTTTGTTGGAGATCTGACTACAGCCATCTAATAAGGATAACAAATAAGAATATCCAATAAAGCGGTAGTAAAACCAATAAAACGACCAAAATAATGTACCTTATACGCAAGGGTTAAAAAAGATATATAAAAAGAAAAGTCGTCTTTCTTACGACTTCCACACTTTGTTGTTAATATTCTAGTGATCTGTATGTTAACACTTCAAAAACAGGACTTGAGTCTAAATACCGCATAAATCTCAGATATGTTGTCACATTCGTGCCGACGAGAATTATTATGCGATGTACATATTACACGACTTAAGATAGGAGTTCCTTCGTTCGTGAAGGCGGGAATCACAACACAGAGCTAGACGTTGCCGGTTTTACGATAGAGACGGCAAGAGCATGGCAAGGGCGGCAAGAGAAAGACGCACACGCAGCAGTGGCATCTAGTGGCATCTAGCCCGGCTGACGAAGTAGCACCCCGATCCAGCCCCGATTGCCTTTTCCCGGGGCGGGGCGGTTAACCCGATTATGGCTAATCGGGGCCGATTGGCATCTGGCAGGCTGGCAGGTGGCAGCACGCAGGAGCAGATGGAGGGACCGGGGGAATGGTGAACCAAAAACAAAAAAAATTTGGCTATGCCAAATTTGATATTAAAGGAAAATCATACAGTGCATTTTTATAGTTGGTAAAATAATGCAAAAAGCAAGAGGAAAATGCAATGAGCCAATGACACAGAGAGTAACAAATGGCGAAATTTTCTGTATACATTTCACTTCTGCTACTAGATGGCAGTTAATTGTGTAAACAAAATAGCAATTCTTTATAATTTTGCGTTGGTTTTGTAATGATTCAGTTTCTGGTTCATATATTCAAATCATTTCTTGTATTAAGAATTAGCTGTCAAGAGATACAGTAAACTCTGTCAAAGCTGTTGGTTTCGTAGTCCATGTCGGCAAGATGTTCACGCGGGCTTTTTCCCACATTTGAACATAGTCCGTACATAATCGTTTAACTTGGTTATAGGTCATAGTTTGAATGTCAGTATGTCGCTCTTTTAAATGCATCGGCAAATCATCAACTTGAAATTTGCTTAGGAGAAAGAGAAATTTCTTAAACAGATTTTTCTTGCAAATTTCCAGATAACATGATGATTGGTTCTGGTTCTTCTTGGTTAGTCCTTGTTTTCTTCCTTCTACCGCCACTTCCAACTGTTTCACAGGACATGCACACCAAATTATACTAGATGGGCAAGGTTGCATTTGGCATTCTTCATCATCTACCTGCTTGCCAAATCTGAAATTAAGTTGAGATTGACTTATTTCTGGTTTGTGCTGCCTAAATTCAGTATTCTGCATTTGGTTGAGAGCACTTTCAAATCTGGTGATTAAAGCACGTTCCATAGCAGATTGGCTAAAGTGGCATTTTCCTATGATGATATGAGAAACATAAACTGGCCTCAAAAGAAAATTCATCAAGAGGGACCCTTGAGTGCCTAATATAATCCACTTAGCAAATTTATCACTGCATGACATTGATAATGTACGATCTCCCCTTCCTGGTTTTGTTCGCAAAGCCCCAACAATGTGGTGATCAATACCAGAATGTTTGAGGTCCTGAAAAATAAGAGTATTAAAGAAATATTGATAAACAGGACTTCAGCACAATTCAACATATCAAGTTATTTATGGAGGTTACCTGAGGTCCACCTTCTACACATTTTGCCCCAGTACGATGTACATCTTGCATTTCAAGTTTTGACAGTTTCAAAGGGGGTTCTTCATCAGGATTTGATACACTGCCATTGGTTGGCTGCAATACTTCTTCTGTAGTACCTGATGCAGTGTTTGTTTCTTTTACAATTATGGATGCATCCCCACATGGTGTATGGCTGGAGAAAAATATGAATGAAACTTCTTCTCTCTGCAGAAACTTTTTTGTCTTTGGATCTACAACAAATATATCACTTTCTTTCCCAGACACAGCTATTTCTATGTGGTGGTACAAATATCGAAGAAAACCCCTTCTGGCTAAAATTTCAGCATGACTGTCATTTAACAGATCACCATCTTGTGACAGTTTGCTCTGTCCAACACATTTGGAGCCTGTTCCCATAGAAACAATTTTGAGTGAAATATTCGAATTTACTCTTTTTGCGGTCCTTTGGACGACTGCAGCTACTATTGTCCATTCTCTTCCTTGCAGAGGTTTGCCTTTCTTGGGCAGATTGTCAAAATGACGGTAACAAAGATGTGCCACTTGATCTGCCAAAGATTTTCTATCTGTGGATGCATTCATTTTCTTAAGATAAGAATATTACACGAGGCAATTACCAATAAACAGAACACATTTGTTTTAAGATTCAAGCGTTTTCCCTCAACAACAAATCTGCCAAATACCGAAAACTTTTTGGAATAGCAGCAGATGGCGTGTTTACACATATTAGTTTGAACAACTGTAATTTACGTGATAATGCGCTAGTAAATTTTAGATTGTGGAAGAAAAATTGTATAAAATAAAATAAAAAAGAATACTCTATCCAAAAGACCACAAAATAAATTGCATACAATGTGTTAATCGAAAACATAACTATTTAGCTGTCGAACACATAATAGATAATACCCTCCCGTCCCTCCGAGTACATTTTACCACTACACCAAACGGACCTTATCGAAAAATATCTGTTACTGCTGAACGGCAGTATATTTGTATACTACTATTATTCCTAACTTTTAGCTAGAAATTTGGATTTTCCACCTAAAGAGCCCATAAGATTTGAAAATACCCATTGTTCCAAAACATGTTTCCCTAGGATTGGTTTGATTGGCGATTCACGTTTGGCTGGTTGCCTGCATAATTTCTTGAATTAGAAGAAACTTTTAATGGAAAATACGATAAAAATTTTCCAATTAAATGGACAATGGTTACAATAATCACACAAGTTAAAATCAAGTTAAATGTTTCAAGTTTCTCTGGGAGATACAGATATACCTTTTAGCTGGGACTAAAGGATTGGAAGCTAGTGATATGCCAGAGTCATAGATTATAGTAATCTATGACTATGGATATGCTAACAGTTATTGACCAAAAACAAAATTATTTCTAGTAATGTTACCGGGCGGCACTGCTTTCAACAGAATCTTCAAACGACGAAACCGAAAAGACAGAAAGACAATAGCATTGGCCAATTTTTCAAACCAAGAATCTCTAAACAAAATAACGGAGAGCATGAGGCCTCAATGACAATGACATGACCGCACATCCCATGGTAAAACTGTAACTTTTGAACAAAAGGTAACAAAATTCCTACGATCGCTTTTTACTTTTCATCCTTTCCCTGGATTGATTGATGTTGAATTCGGATGTTATTACCTGCTTGACCATTTCAACAGTCAGTGGAATAGAATCGCCGTCTCTCCGATAATAAATGTGGAATCTCCTCATTGTGGCATCTGATTTGTTGAAAATGAAACGTGAAAAACGAAAGTTTAAACATTCTTAGCAGCAAATTATCTTTCACCTATTATGGCGGTCTTATGTTCCTCTTTCATCCACCTAGAACTTCTTGATGACAGAAAATCTTCGGTGAACATGTCCCGCATTAGGTGTCGGATAAATGCTGTGACGGATATGCTTTCAGAAAGTCTGTCAAGAACCACATCATCAAACGGAAGCGAGTCCTATAGCGAACAATATACGTTATACAAAACAACGATTACAAATACAACGAAATTTTACCACGTAATACCCGTCCAAATGTACGCGTGTCGCCGCGTTTGCCTCTTCTTTAGTTTCCACCATTGCCTCCAATTTTGTCCTAGCCTTTTTCACCGAGGGATATGCTACATTTTTTGTCGCTACCAACGGGTGTGGGCTGGCGGGATTTTTTACGATAACTTTCTCATTTACAAAGAGAATGATAAAAACAATCCAACATAAGTGTTTCCAACACTCCGTACCGTTTTTCACAAGCTGGTTTCTCAGCTTATTCACTTCAAGTTGTTTGCTATTTAGCTGATGCTGTAGCTGATAGATAATCTCCTTTTGTAAAGCAAGTTCCTTTTTCAAGAGGGGCCATTGTTTTGGCAGAAACTGCTCAATGAGTAATAAATCGAAATCAGAAGATTCTCGACACGTATCGCACTCGGTCGATGAAGATGATACGTAGCGTCTAAGGCTGGATTTGTAAACACATACATCATGGCACATACATTCAGAGTGGTTGCAATGCGCTAATGGAGGTTTAACTGAATTCAAGCTATCGCAAATGCAACCCATATTGCAAAAACGTTTATCACATCCGTCTACCAATCGTCGCTTATTCCAAATATCTGGACGAGGTACCTCTAAACAAAAATGAGACCAGTCGCTATATGTGCTACATGAATTCACTGAAATATATGTACCATAGTCTTCGCAGTAAGGTTCCACTGAAAGAGAGCGAAATGAAGCATCAATTTTGCCAGTATCTTCTCTGAGAAAATCTGGAGATGACGGTCCAGACGTTCGACAATATGACATGCCTTTCTCTTGATGAGGAGAATGGGAACTTGTGCGAAACGTCACTTGATGGGATGCACTTCTAGACACAAACTTTTCCAGGTGATCCATCGTCGTAAAGGAGCGAAACTAAAACAAAAACAAAATAAAAAGTTTGATTAGAATCCACATCCTGTTTCGAATAGTGTTCGACTCCGGTTACCACGAAGCCATCTATTTCATCATACTCCCCGAATGTATCCACGATCTCTTCTAGTTCATTTAGATTGGGTTCACTTATTTTTGAAAGATTGCCACTACTTTCATTAGAATTAATATTCATGAAGTCAAAATAAGAACCTACAGTACATTTTCAAAAATCAAAGAATTTAATTAAAATAAATGCTCTTTACTGTACGTTTTTTCTGACTACTGCCAATTTTCGCGCTTGTAGAGACCGTAGCAGAATAAGAACGTAAACTGTAATCGGAATGAATCGACTTTTGATACGGGACATTGGATTCGAGTGAAAATGCGGCAAACGACAAATCCCTCTAAACATGAAGCGATTTAAAACAGGGCAAAACAAAAAAAAACGTAAAAAAGGTTTAAGTTACTTCAATATTTAACTTACGATGTCAGCAGAGAGAGATAAAGAATCTTCCTTTGGTATATTATCCTCGTAAAAAGAATTTTTGAAATGTCGAATTGAGCCTTGTTTGTATCCACCCCCATTTATCTCATCTTTTATTTCTGTTGTAGGAGATGACTGTGCTGCCATGGGTTTCATTTTCACGTGTCAACGTGGCCTAGAAATACACGAAAGAGTTTTTGCAATATAGAACTCGTGGGCAACATTTTGACATCGATAGTGAAATGCCACGAGAAAGAGAATTTTATACAATCTTAATATTCTTGGATACATAATTGTGGAAAAGCCTTTGAATACCACATGGGATGTCTTTGTGTCAATAATCTTGTTAACAAGGAAACCTACAGTACATACATACTTCTTTTGGAAAAAAACAACAGATTCAAATACAAGACACTTTCAGTGTAAGTACAATTACCAAAATGCATTCTAGTATCTTGATTCTTGAATAGCTCTCCTTTTAAAGACAACATTTTAACACCTTACATCATATATATCATTTAGAGGCACCCACAAGCTCATAATTTAGCAGCCAATAAAAAATGTTTACTAAAAAGTCCTTCCATATTTAAAATCAACAGCATCAACTATGAGAACAAATGTTGGGACTGATAAATAGTGTTTATAGTCTGGCCCTGTTTACTTTAAGTGTGATTCTAATAGCATCTTTTGTTTGGGTACTACAATATTAAGAAAACACCCCAACTTCAGCAGTACCTTCTATTCCAATAGTGTCACCAGTGATTCTGCAATATCCATGGAGAAAATATGAGAAATCGCTTTTCCCCTGTTCTGTAATAAAGTAAATATTTAAAAAAAAAGGGCAACAGAAAACACAAACACGTCACACCATTGATCAGTTATTTACTAGGTCATCCGAGGTCGAAGAGATCTATGTATGATTACTAGCTACCTGAGTACAAGTTTGCTGTCCGACAAATACTGTACTTTTTACGTTGTCGACAAACATTGAACTGGCGGGAAAGGCTGACATGCCATTTTTGTTTTGCCCAGTCTTGCCAAATTGAAACACATTGTCTAAATTAGAAAAGTTGTTTCAATTTTAAATTCTCGCTATTTAATTTGAGCTATATTTCTGAAATACTTGTGTATTTTAATTTTTGATTTTCGATTAACGTAATTCGGCCTTTTAACTAGTTTTTTGTTACATTTGGCCATGAGGGGCGTCATTAGCGGTCATTCAATGTTTGAAGCTCTCGAAATTCGATGGATTAACGGCTTTGAACTTTGGCGACAAGATTTTCTTCAGTTTTGTCCTTCCGACTAAATCAGAGTCATGTATTGTGCAGTATAAAAGACCACAAGTCTCTTTCACAGGTTGTTCAGCAAAAGATGGGAATATCTTTCGGCTTAACTAACATCTTGCAGTCAACAGGAAAACCGGTATGCAGATCAACTAGATTCCTTGCATAACGTCGATATGCTCACATATCTAAGAAAAAGTGAAGTAAAAAAGAATATTGCCTCCATGGCAAAATAAAACTTTGTTGTTGTATAATAACACAAGAGTTTAACACGTGAAAAACACAGAATCGCCACGGTGTCAATAAAATCTGGTAGATTCCGCGAAACATTCGTTTTTCCATGAGATTCAAATTTCCATTGAAAAAAAAATTAGACATAGCACGCGTCGTTTACTTTGACTGCATTGTAAACAGTTCTGAAGAATCTGAATCGGGTGACTGTCGAAGCCAAGGAGACAGCAGATAAAACGTTGATAGCGACGCCCCACCCTTTTGTTTTACGCTGATGACAACGGAAAAAAATAATAATAATAACAAGAAAAAATGTTACTGCATAAAGAAAAGTACTGGAAAATACTGCCCCATTGTTTAGCAAAACAAAGACCTTGCTTAATTGAAATTACCTAATGAAAATACATATAAGCCACGACAATCAGTCGAATGCATTAACAGTTACACATTTACACGAGTGTTGTGTTTCAAAGTTCACAAGGCTTGTCTTGCTGATTAAGCTACGGTTGACACTACTAGTGAAGGCTTGGATTTCCGCCAGATAGCTGGCTACGTCTATTACTGATAAAGAATATACTATTCCTTAAGTATAATAGTTTGGTCATTACTTACATAGGGTGCAATGATTTGAGTCACAGACCTGCCCCTTCATCTCTATGGGCGGTCTCATCGCTTTAGTGCAATGTTTATACTGGAAACGATAATCTGGTTTCTACGGATTGAAAGGTGCAATGGGATAACGGCTTGAATTCACATCACGATTTTCGCATTAAAAGCCTCTATGATGACATTTTAAACACAAATGGAAATTTTTATGTGTCACATACGTAGTAATGATATGAATTTCGTGAATGAATCATACTTACTGGTGTGTATCACTACGTACTTTTTCGTTTGTGCAGATTTTAGGATTCAATATTCTTCTACCGTTTCATAGCATTTTCATAATGGGAAAATACAAGGCGTTTTCATCCTGCATTAAACAAATTTCCGTTATCAATAAACGAGATCGTCCGATGTCCGCAAAAGAAAACTAATTATGCATTATAATTGTGTCGATTGACTTTCTTATAATTTACAATACCTGTCGTTTAAAATGTTGGCACTTCATTTCTCCGTATAGCTGGACCAATTACATGAGCCATCTCAGTTGATTCACAGGGAGACCTCTCGTCATGGGCGGGTAAATATAACGAAGTTCAAACGGTGATTCTTATCAGTTGGTTGAGAGATGAATATCCTGGCGTTTTCGAATCGATCCGAGAACAGTTGCTAACAAATCCTCCATGGAGACGGATAGAGTAAAACAAGCAAAATGTTAATAGATAATTTTCATCAGTCACCTGGGCGTAAGTATTTTCTATACGAGGGTCCCTATTCTTCATTTGAGTGCTACTGGAACGAGGCCTTCCTTCCCATGGATCCATTTTTCTCCGAAGAGGATGAACCCAGGGCTACACAGTCGGTTGCGGCTGATTCCAGCACTTGTTTACCTCATTTTCCAGTTCCAGAACCAGATGGATCTTCTTCTAACCATCTGGAAGCGTTGAGCCAATGCGTGCAGAACATGATACCGGACGGGTTTCCACCAACTGTTGGGTAGGCTAAATACATCGATTTTTTAAATCTTAAAACCCGGTTTAGCTAATACCCGATTGAATTAGAAGTACGGTAACAAAACAACAATAAATCTAAATGTAATTCTATTGTTTAGGAACCAAATTTTCGCTTCAGCCTCAGACACATTTTAGAAAATATTTGAATACCAAAAAGAAAGTACTAGCCTACTTATAGCCTACTATTTTACGGTATAAAAATCTAGCCTAAGGTAAATTATTATTAATTAACTTATTCTTGTGAAATACAATTCGAATTCATTTTGCGTTATAAAAGTTAATAGCATTGTTTTGGTAGATGAAATTACTTACATTTTTAGAATGGCTTGCTTTTTTATATGCTTCTCGTAGGCAGTCGAAAACTTGGTTTGCAGAATTAGATTAGCCTAATTTGGTGCGACTAAGTAGACCTAGCAATTTTCAATTGTGTCAGTTGCAAAATTGTGCAGTTCTTAATTGGTAAAATTATGTTCCCTTTAAATTCCAAGTTTTTTTCTTTAATTTTTCCAACGAAAACTGGCACAATAGCAGTGAGGTTAATTCTGAATAGATTTTCTGCCAAACATTCTAATACAGCAAATCCTTGCAAAATTATCAATTAGATTGTCGTCATTTAAAAAAAAAAAAACTCTAATACCTTTTTTCCGATGCCTTCCTAATATGGTTAATCATTAACCAAACGCTGCCGTTATTTCATTATAATGCCGAATAAACACTGTAGTTCTTCATACCTCCAAATAACATAGGCCCGTCGGCGACGTGTACGTGTAATTCTAAGTGGACCGCTATGCTATGATCTTTTTACATTTTTCCTTTAACTACACGTAAGTGTTAAAACGCTATTTGAAATATGTTATTTAACTACTGGATGAATTTAGCCCCACAACCTACATTCAATAAATTTTAAAAATGAGATGATTAGTAAAAATAAATCCAACTGTCAAAGGGTGTTTGTGATTGAAACTATACCAACGTAATCAATAGGCCTGTTGCTACAGCCACGGTCGCAATTCAGCAACAGCAACCAGCGAAAAGATCTCGCAGCATCAAAACTGGACCTCGCCGACACAAAGCTAACGCACGTGAACGGCAGCGGATGCACGGCCTCAACGGAGCGCTCGACAATTTACGAAGGTATAGTATTTTTACACTTTTCGTATTGCTCTTTTATAACTACGAACCACCTTTATTGTTTAAAGACTAGCTCCGATTGTATCAGACAGCCAGAAACTATCGAAAATCGAGACACTGCGGCTGGCACGAAATTACATTCAACTTCTTAGCGGCATGTTAAACGACAACAACGCCGGCCCTTCTACATCTTCACCTGCTAACACAGCAAATGTTTTAACTCGGGGATTATCCCAAGCCACCGTCAACGTGATACAATCACTTCTTGGTGTCAACGATCGCTCTTCGATCTCCATCCCAGGGCGTGGTGGAAGCAGCGACAATTCGCTTAGCCCGCGTTCAAAGGCATCAGAGAATAATGGCGCATACCAACTCAATGATCTCTTGGTTAGCTATCATCAATGTTCTCAAAATTTCGAGACTCAGATCTGCCTAAGCGAAGAAGATGAAGCTCAACTGGAATCCATTGTAAACCTATTGACGCAAGAACAGGAACAGCCGATTCTGGTTGACTCTATCGATAGCAGCTGGACTGGCCAAGATACTTGGGATAGTTCGTCTTTTGAATTTGATGAGCCTTCTGTTGACTTTTAGCAGTTCAAGTTCCTGCATAAAGAAGACAAAAAAAGATATGGCTAAAAAACTTCCAGTTTACCTTAGGTTGTCTAAGCAGATCTTGGCTCGCATTTCATTCTAGTCAGTGCCAAGATTTAACCTACAGTTTATCGTGTTCGTGTTGTGTATGAAAGATAATACATTATCCTTTGAGTGAAATCAGATTTCAATTAAATTTTTAAACAAATTATAAACACATGAATTGTCATAATCCTGTCCGGCTTGAATCTAACGATCCACCACAGAGAATGCAGCCTTCCAATCCTGTAAATAATGGCGAAAACAATAACAATTTCCCGTAAAGAACTCAATAAATGCGTGAAGGAGATACCAGAATCAAGGTGGTAATGTGTTCCGCACCAACGACAGGAGAACGTGTCTTCAAAGCAAGTTCTTAAAGTCGCCCGGCATCGCAATGCTGTATGCCCGCCAAGGCACTGCCCATTTTCCCGCTTTTCGAAAGGGATTGTTTGCTGACAGATGGGACAGTTTTCATTGGATGACTTGTTGTTTATCATGAATTTCTTTTTTATCTTTGCCCGTAAAGTCTGATCAAATTTCACATCTGATTCTGTGACAGCGGGTGTGCTAACGAATTGGTATGCAAGGGAAATATTCAAACGTTCGTCGTTGGTTAGCTGTCCACTCGGTCGATTAAGAAGTTCTAAGAACGTCTTCTCGATGTGTCGCAACTGAAGGCAAAACTCTACTTTATCGGCGCGCATTTTCTGGATTTAAAAAATTTAAATCATTCAAGATTTAAAGTAATAATGACAACAGCGTTACCAAATCGTCTTGAAATTCCTTATCGTAACGCCGTTCAACGAAGCAGGCATTGCATTTGAAGAGAGCAAACCACCTGAGAAGTTGTAGGTAATAATTATCTTCATTATTCAAGTTCTCCATATCCATTTCCCAAATATTTTCCCAATTAGATCCATTAAGTGCCCTAATCAGTTTTAAAAATTCAAAAAAGGTAAGCGGTGATGAATTATTTCAATGAAAGCACGTGGCAAAAAAAAACTACTTACTTGTAGGTTTCTAAAGCCATTAATGACTTTTCCATACTCTCTGCGTTTTCAAGGACACTTGTTACCTTTTCTAAACTTCCTGCAACATAGACCGTTAGGCTGCTGGGTTGCCGGCATTTAAGGTGATCATAGGCCACTTTAACGCTTTTAATTAAAAAAAAAATGAATAAAAAGAAACAAATCGACTTGAGTGTACCTTCATTTGTTTTACCTCTCGAGCATGAAGAGGGTCGAATCATCACCAGACCAACATGTAGCCATCCCACGGCACAACATGATCGGATTGGATGGGATCATTAATTGCGTAATTTTCAAGCCACTGAAAACACCTTGGGTATTGATAGTTAAATCGATCTCATTGACGAGATAGTCTTCTGTGACACAAATGATGTTTCCTCCTGCCAACTTCCTCATACCTGATGAAACCACAATTAAAATTGAATCGATAAGATTGGCCATCAATGACGAGAATTCACTTTACCAGTTAGTTGCAGGCCAGGTAATATAGCGAATTTTGTATCGAAGCATTGCAATCCATTTCCGTCGCATTTTACTGACACAGCCATAACAGCATTATTCTTCGTCGTGCTAATAACGAGAAAATCGTCGGAACATAGCACTTCAATCGCACTCACAGAGATATGGTCTTCGTCGGGAATGATGGAACCCAGTAAGTTACAAGTCGGTGCATTTTCTTGGTTCCAAGAAAGCGACCAGCATTTGACTTGACCCCGGTGAGATCCAGCAAATATCAGCAACTGATTTTCTAGATAAATTCAAATATTTCGTCATCAAGTATCCATTTTGTTATTTAAGGATGCTACAATTATTATACCATTTGGTCCTGGATAAAGTGTGAGTATTGATGGGTCGGCCAGTTGCAAATCGTGAAACGTAGAAAGGGAGGTGCCAGTAAACGGAGCTTCAGCTTTCCAGATGACTATGTGGCCACTACGTTGTAACATGATTAGCCAAGCCCAGTTTACAGTGGATGTGGTGTACAATGGGCTCCAGGCTAGAGCCATTGTTCCTAGAAGGTACGATCGATTTTTGTAGAGCGAAAAAATTAGGCTGTGTTCTTGCTCAGTCGAGTGGCTCGGTGTCATCATATTATTATCTTTCATGTGTTGCAACCAACGAGGCGATAGCTGTTCGATTTCCTCCCAAGCCCAACAGCCATTTCGATACAAGGCTACTCTGTGATCAGCTGTCACTGTCGCCAGAATGCATCTTTAAAACAAACAATGAAAATGATTAATGTTTATGAAATTTTGAATTGACATAGAAATCTTACTTCCGATAGGGAATCAAACCGGAAGGCGACCATGCAACTTGCCGGAATGCGGTGCTTAGAGGTTCGTCAGTAGTCCGAGCTGCTGATAGTGTCCTATCCAGGAAGACATCATGAATTTCGTGGAAGTTTATATCACGATTCAACGCCAATCGATTACTTCCTATGTTCAACGTGTTCAAAATAAGTAACATTAATTCCAAATGCGTTCCATTTTTCTACCGTTGTTTTGGAGTTCGTTGATTTCTGTTGGAGCTGGAATAATCCGATGGTCGAAAGTGAAAGCCTCCTTCCTGTTGACGGCAGCAAGAACCTCCTAGAGAAAGTGGATGATGATCAAACAAGGAGCGGACTAATGTAACGATCGGTTTATTTGACAAGAAACGGGAGATACACCGTCACGGATTGAAAATATTTAAAAAACATGCTATGAAAATACAGAAATCGATATCTGATAGGTGAAAAAGAGTGGCAAATACATATTCATCACATAGCGTCAAAATGGAATCGATTAGCAACCGCCAATTGCTCGAGTTTGTCAGCCCGTCTTTCACGCGCATGCAAAATAGTGACAACGATAGCCAAAAAGAAGCCGAAACCACCCAAAGCAGCGGCTGACAAGACGATGGCCCTAGATGGAGTAACAAAGAGCTTATTGAGCCAATGTTTAGAACTCGCTTCCAGTGTTGGGATGATGATCATTTGGGAATTGGGGATGATCTGCGTCCATTCCCGACTGGCTGGATTCGGAACGTAGCTCAAACTAACACGGAGCGTTTCCAGAAAGTTGGGAGATCGTGCCAATCCAAACAATGTGTAAGGAAGCTGAAGCGCACTGTAAGCGCTCTGCGATAACTGAGCACTACATGCCAATTGCAATTCGCCGTTGGGTTGCGTCGTCCGATAGCTAATGGACGGACCGGGTAGGTTAGTTCCGTACGGGATTCGGCCGTGGGAACAGTTGGCGTAACAGCGCCCGGTTAAGACGACGACTTTGATGAAATTGGCATCGTAGTCTAAGGTGTTCTTGTATGCAGCCATCTGTAGCTGACCATTAGCAGAGCGATGAACGAGCAGCACGTCTAAAACACCTTTTTCTTGAATGTCGTACATGGTGGCCATGAGACTTGTAGTATTCCATTCTTCAAGCAGATCCCATTTAGGAACAAAATGGCGAGCGCCAGTCAACTCATTTCCAGCATTCTCTAAAAGAATTGCCCGCACTTGGTCGTAATAGGTAACCGTGACTAACAAATCAGGATATCCATCTAAATTGAAATCACCACTTCGGGCAGTCAGAGCTTCTTGATAAAACTGGGATGGATCAGGCGGCTGGAACGTCCATACTTTGCCTGAAGGATCTTTCAGATCGCATGGGACGGGTTGCCATTGATCACCAGAATAAAGATAAAAACTGCTATTTAAGCACTTGGAATCTGAACAGACGGGCACGAGGTGGTCCATCTTCCCATCGAAATTGACATCGACAAAAACAGATTGGCCAATGACAGCTCCTTTGACGGGGAGTTCAATTGTTTGAGCCAGTTCGAGTCCATTAGTGCCGTTGAAGTGCCATAATTCATAGGAATCTTTGCCTGTAAGCAGAAGGTCAGTTGACGTATCTCCGTCCAAATCAACGAAAGCGTGAGAATGTGGGATGCGTAATGGTTTGTCGGCTTCCATAGTGATTTGTTGGTCGATCAGACGACTTGTGTTAAAGATCCAAAATGTGCGAGTTCCGTTAATATCCAGAGCAAAAAGATCAGATATCATGTCACCATTGTAGTCAAGGACAAGAGGGTGGCCCTTGGTTTGCAGAAGTGGGTTGTTTTGGATGGGGCATTCCAGTTTTGTTAGTTCTCCCCATGCAACATAGACATTAAATGTTTCTTTGGCAGATGTAGATGACCAAAAGCTAGGTTTGGGTTGACTCAATGCTAGGACATCCATTGCACCATCGCCATCAAAGTCCCCTGGCACAAGGCCCACAATGGTTTCATCCCCAAGATTGCAGTCAAAATGTTCTCTCCGTAAAAATGGTGGTTCTGTATACGCCAAGAGTACACCAAAACTGTGTTGATGGTTGTCAATTACGAAGACATCAGTAAGTTTGTCCGAATTGAAATCACCAAAAGCTGCCAACAAGCCAAGTGACTTCCCATCAAACACTTGGTCTGTGTAGTCGAGACCCACCACTCCCCCCATTATGTAGCAGAAGAATAACGGAATATGACGGTTGACGCTAAACGTACCCAACATGTTGGATATATATGTGAAATAACTTACAAACAAATGAACGCCTTGGAGAGTGATTGCTGCAATCACATTACATTCAGAAGTGGACACAGCAAACGGCGTGACAGTCACCCGTTGCAATGGCACCTTTGTACCAATGACGTATTCCATTCATGTGTCCTTCTAAATCGACGAATAAAATAATTTAATGGCAAAGCAATTAAAGTTAACAAAGCCAAACTATTACTCAAGCTTATTTCACGTGCAGTTTAGGCGCCTATTGGTGATGAATGTCCGTTCTGACGTCGTCTGCAAGTACAGGAAATTGATGTATAGCTACAGCTAACACCATCTGGTGATAAAATGCCATTGATTCTTTTCATTTATTATTCGTTCTATCAAATGTTGAGAGGAATTTAACCTCAAAACAGGACATGCGAAATCCTGTGGGATTTCTTGAAGCAAAGCCTCACTCACATAGTACAATGCAGTGATGCTCATAAATTAATCTTACCATTTTTGTATTGTTTTGTTAACCGCCTGTTTTCGTAGAAGTGAAAAAAAGACGATATATAGCAACAATACGATATTCTCTAATTTCTTTTACACTCTAGTATTGTAAATACTGCATTTGGTTTCATTGCACCAACAGAAATGTGGGTGACAGTCCTTCATCAGCAAATATTTTATTTTTCCATGTGGTTTATTTATGGACGAACGCATTAAAAGAACTGAAACAAAAACATCGACATTGGTACAACCGCATTTCAAAGGGTTTGAGCGCGTATAGCGAATAGTACTGCTCTTAAAGGACTGGTTCTACGCAAAATTTATGAAAACCCATAAATGCAGCTGGTGGATCGTGTAACCCTTCGAGTTTCAACATGGGAAACGCAAATCTCATCCTTTTTCCCTCTCCCCTTTCTCAAGCTTCTCGTTCTTTATAGGCTCCTTTCCCGAGAAGCGGCCGATCGTATTCACGGCAGAGTCACGGCTCCACAGCGACTCATAAACCACAATCTTATTTTACCAAGAGTCTTCTCGGCGCCGGATATCAGTGTGTCAAGCGCTACCCGAGTGTGAACATGGATGCATGGGAAGATGCATCACTGCCTCTCAGATTGTAGTAAACTCAAAACGAAAATGACGATCAAATTCTGTTTGTTCGATTTTCTTCTTTTGTTATTTATCAGTAAGTGTGAGAACATTTTCCAAGTTGGCTCTCCAACACCTAAGCTTTTTCGACTATCCGGCTACTATTGCGTTATCGTTAGATTACGGGAATACTCAAGGAAATATCAGCTTGTCTCCTGCGAATCCGCTGTACTGGTTAGACAGTTACATCAAAATCACCTGCAGAACTTACTCGCCCAACATCAAAGTGAAGGAATGCAGCTGGTTTATAAACGACAGCAAGGTTTCAAATGGAGAAATCTATCAGTTTTCTGTGGACGAGAAAGAAAGAGAATGTGTTATGACTGTTGTAAGTGAATTGAAACAAACTAACGAGAAAACATTCATTTTAGCCAGCTAACATGTATCACCTGTTGCCTGTAGAAATTGGCGGCAACTGCCAAAAATGGCAAATGGAGATGTCTGCTTCACCTGTCGGCAACTAGCCGCATTTCAGATTTAAGTGCTTCCACCAATGTGGCCATTTTCGGTTATTTTATTTACTTATTATTTTCGGCAAACATTGAAACTAAAACAATAAAAAAACATTTTTTTTTCATTTAGAGCTAACTCTGAGGGAATTCGTCATAATCATTTGTGGTGTACCCATTTTCTTGGCAATGTCGCTCATTATCGCAGGGCTAATAATGAAAAATCGGCGCCAAATATCTCCTGTGGAACCGCGAAATTGTTTCGTTGCTTCAGCACCAGTGGTTTTGGAAGGAGGTTTAAATGGCGAAATGCCACCCCCCCACCTTCGTATGACACAGTTTTTGGCGACAGGTAAATCTATCGATCAGACTGTAGCTTAGTCTGACTTGCTTGTTTTGTTGTTAGCTTTTCTGGGTCAGTGCTGATTTTTTAATTGTACATTATGCAGAATGCTAACCGATCAGCTCGCCCGACTAGAGTTTTCCGGGTTTCATAATTGCACAGAAGGTCGTTCATCTCTTCACGATAACGACGAACCAGGAAACTTTGAGCCAGCGTTCAAAAGTAGATCAGCCCCTACTTTGGTTGTCGCGTAGAACAGCGTTTTAGAGAATACAGAAAACGCTGTCTATGAATTAATGAAACTTAAATATTTACACCAAAAACTAGACCGTTAAACTTGTATTATCCCTGGTCTGTTATTAATGGTTTCAATTGAATATGTACATATGGAAGACTGGTTAATCTTAGTTTAACCTTCTGCCAATATTGTCGTCCTTGTAAAGTGCAACAAAATACATTCAAAACGAACATTTAATAACCTTTCTGTTGTACGTTTCACGTTGTCGGCTAGTGCCATCTAGACAGTATTGATCATAACTAAAAAAGTAAATAAACAATTTGTTGCTGACAAAATAAGATACAGTAAACAACATGAAGAAACCCACCGATTTGGAATCAAGGATTCTCGAAATACTTGACAACAACATTAGATTAATTCAGGTAAGCTTAGAAACGTTGTGAATAAAAAAAAAAAGCTTTTATTACCTCACTGTTTGGGACTTCAGTATTCGGTGTACGCCGTTGGTTTGATTGGTTTGGCAGTCATTGCTAGAAGTACGCATATCGTAAGTTCACAACGCCAATTTTCTTTGACTCATCATTTATTAATGTTTTACCATTATTAAGTTTAGTAAGTTTACATCAACCAAAAGTGTTCCAAGAGAATTCATTAGGAAAGCAGTGAAGTTGCAGGGGAAAGTAAATGGCATTGAATACTATCAGCTTCCTCTTCAACAAGTAGAAGGATGTCATCCAAACTATGCACTCAGATTTAATATTGAGCATATCCCAATTGCAAGACTATTGCCATGGAGAAACAAAAAGGTTGTGGAGAAATCCTTCTTGTTGAACATTGAATTGGTTGGAGTACACCTGACTACTCTTGAAGGAGTAGATAATGTAATTAAGCTTCCCCTAGAGTCAAATCCTACAATTTGGTTTAGGCTATATGGTTTGAACTGCGAGACAGATCACATGTATGCTTCTATTTTCTTAAAAAGGGTAAGCAATATGATGATACATATATAATTTTCAATAAGCTCTATTTCTGTCCCTTTTTTCTTAACCATTTGACAGACATGGTGGAAACTCTGGAGTGAGAAAGATCTTGCCTTAATTATTCTCAAACAGAACAAAGGAATAGTTTCCCCATATTTACCTAACAGCCAGCAAATCTACTTTAACGAGAAATATCCTGCATATTACAGGAAGTTATTGTACTGTGAAATCAAGTACAGGAAATTATAATTGAAACAGTGTAAGAGAAATTAAAGTTTTCACTGAGAAAACCAAAACTACTTTAGCACTTACTGCGCTTCATCACCTTTCATAAAGCAGTACTAGTAGAACCCTTTCGAAATTCAAGCAGTGCCTTAAGGTCATCTATCTGTTTTTGAACTGCCCTTCGACTTGTTCCACCCGTGACTTGATACTGCTCTACGCTATGCTCGTAATTCCAGATGTTCGTAACGGATGGATCATCAAATACTGAGCTGAAATTGCGTAATAAGATTACTAGAGCATGTAACATTAGTTGCCACGTGTAAATGATGATACAAAACCTGATGGACTGCAAATCTTCAAGAGTTAATGCTGCGATATCTTTATGCTGGTTCTCGGCCTTTGCTACAATCTTTCCAACGGTTGCGTGAGCATCGCGAAAAGGCACCTGCATGTGCAGTAAACCGTTTTATGCATGTCGTGTGCATTAAAATCGTGTTTATATTTACGCCTCTTCGCACCAGATGGTAAGCTAGATCGGTTGCAAGCATGTCGGAACTGAGCGCACCTAAAGTCTTCTCTGCATTTACCTATTTTAAATCCAGGTGGGGAAAAAAATTAGCCAACGTTTCCAGTAAGCGGCTTGCGAGAAAAGTGTACATTTTTTGTACTTTTAAAGTGGAAAGAATCCCAGCAGCGACTTGAAGAGTACAGAATAAATTGTCCACGACATCAAACAGAGCCTCTTTATCCTCTTGTAAGTCCTTGTTGTAGGCAGAAGGTAATCCTTTTAGGACCATAGAGAAACCTGCCATCTGAGAAAGAATTTCAAACTTGTAGACTAGACTTGTGGTAATCTTATCAGGTAATCATCTACCTGTCCAAATATTCTCCCAGCTTTAGCTCGAATCAGTTCTAATCCATCTGGATTTCTTTTTTGTGGCATTAAACTGCTTCCTGTACTATAAGCGTCGGCTGTGAATGAACAAAACGAATAAATTTCAAAACAATCAGTTACGTCATTTGAACTTGATACCGATAGTCACAAAGTTGAATTCTTTCGTCGAATAAATGATCCTGCATTTAAAATACACGAAATTTAAAAGAAACAAGATTCTAAATTTCTTTTTAATTTTGAAATCTCAAACCTACAGATCTTCTGCCAGTCGGCTCAAATGAGAGCTTAAAATTGATGCCCATGACAGAAATTCAACTAAAAGAAAGATAATATATTCAATTATAACGAATATCTGGTAAATATCGAGTGTTATTATACGCCGCGAGATCATCAACTTGGATCAAATTTACCGACGAAATCTCGATCGCTGACACCCAGCAGCGAATTGGGGGTGATGGAATCAAAGCCCATCAGATCCGAAAGATAATGCCGATCGATCGGGAATGGATTGCCGGCCAATGCCCCACCGCCTAGAGGCATTACATTCACTCGATCTCTAAGTTGCATTAAACGTTGCCAATCCGACCATAGACTCCAGGCGTAACTGGAAGCAATTATAGCTAAATTGTGAAGGAGGTATTTAGCTGAGACTGTAAAATACAGGATCACAACACCTGCATAAATAATGACTCCAGCGGATGGGTTGTGCCCGCTGCAAATGTGTGTAACCAGGTAGAAGAATATCCATTTCATCTTGAGCTCGTTCAATCAATACCTTTTCAAACAGAAAAACACAAATTTAATTGTTCAGGTAGACACGTTTCAAATTGGATTATGCACACCTGAATAATTTGAACAAGAAACCCGTCCAACGATTGATCAATTTCTTGGCGTAACCAAAGTCTCAGATCAGTGGCCACCTGGTCGTTGCGGCTTCTACCGGTATGCAGTTTTCCACCTGCAGATCCAATTAACTCCTGCACGCAAAGGATGTTTATTACGTAAGGTGTGTAGAATGAAGACAACATTCCAGTCCGAGTCATCAAGTTTGAGGGTGGAATACCTTAAGACGTCGTTCATTGGCTGAATGAACATCTTCATCGGATGGATTAATCCGGAATGTTTCACTGCGCCACTCGTCCTCAATAGTGGCTAGACCGTGACAGATGTCAGCGCATTCCACCTGGTCTAAAAGACCGGCCTTGAATAGAGCTGTAGCGTAAGCCTTACTCCCCTATTTAGATAAGAATTTAAATGGAATTTTCAAGGTAAAACGCGTCAAAAGAAACATGAAAATGGAGGGAAAAAAGATACCAGAATGTCCACGTAACAAAGACGTTTGTCATAACTGATGGAAGAGTTGAATCGCTCCATCACCGGATCGATCGATCGTTGATTGCCAAAACGGCCGGCCCAAAGTTTTCCTCCGCTTTCCATCTCGTCCGACTCGTTCTGAAACGTGTTGTTGATAATCGATAAAAACAATTTGCTGTAGCGAAAGTTTTTGTTTTTTTGTTAAAATTGAAATGGGAAATCGCCGCCGTGTGGAACGTGATCGGAAATGAATTATCAAGACTTGTCTTTGTCTGATGTAGCAGGAGCTATTGTTCTTTTAGGTATCGTTAATCTGCTGATTATATGCATCCATTCTTTATTTTTCCACTTATATTCAAGAACAAACAATCTCTTTTCTTTCCCTCCATTTATTTTCCGCCGTGATTGATTTTTAAATCGTGACATTGGCCACGAAGGAAAACCCAAAGACATCAGATAAGAAACTGATGGGCTTCCCTGTACAATTTGCATCTCGACAAAAATCTTATCAGTGCCCACATTTCTATTCCTTCCCAACTCGAGTTTAATGGTGAAACGTCATCGCACGATGTCAGTTTGATTTTTGATGTGGTCACTTAGTACAAGATGTCATAACTTGGACGATAAATGCGGACTATCACAAAAACATTTTAGACTTGGCCAATGTACAAATCACAAAGATCGAGCTAATTGGTCCGATTTTCTGTATACAGCGCACTAATGGATAGCACTATATTATGTTATTGCATTTAGGTATCAAAGAGCGCATGAGATAGGGGTTCGCATTGCTGCGCACGCGCTTACGAATTGTCATCAGTGGATCGCTATAATCACCGACCAATGTCGTCGTCATTGGTTCAGTCAACCGTCAACGGACGACACCAACTAATCCCAAGTTTAATCCGTTCGTATAAATAGTTGATTACAAAATGCTGTCGTCCACTTCTTTGTTGTGCTTCCTATTTCTAGCGCTGCCAAGCAGTTCCACCGGCTTAGGTATAATTTACTTGTATTGAATTCAAATGCATATCGGTTGATGATAACACGGTATTATTTTTTTTCTACTGCAAAGCGACTAAACTGGATTTGATCCATCAAGAACTGGCATCGGTCAATCCGGCGTGGAATCGAGTTTTGAATTTCATCTTGGAATCGAATCAGCTAAACACCAACAAATATCTAGGCCAGCAAAATAATGACGACGATGACAATCAACAGTGCTGCTTGACGGACCGTTCGGGCTGGTGGTGTCGTCGACGAAGACATCGCTACGTGCCGATTAAACAGTCGACGATTTATGCTAGCAACGCGATTGAAAATGAGGGTCATTTGCATCCGCTTAGTCATGTCATTGGTGACAATCTTCCTCCCGATCAACTGGGCCATCGATCGGCAAGACCCGCTGAACTCTACGAGGCCACCGATTGGAATTGTCTGTCGAACAGGACGGCGGAAGTTGGATTCTCGATTCCCGACGAGGTTGCCTCGCTATCAACAGCCAGACATCACGTGGATTTGCCGGCCATTTTTTCCGTTCTTATCAATTTCGGACGCAATGAATACTATCAATTCTTGTTGAGCATGCTCGATTATCTGGAAGAAGATCACGGATGTCCGGAAGGATTCGTTTGGGATCCTTTCGCATCCGCTTGCCGTCGGGTTTATTGCGGCCCTATGGCAGTGGACGGATTCCTGAAAGATGCCTGCGCCAACACCACAAACGGGACGGATTCTGGCTGGCGTATGACTTACGTCATGGAACTGAACGTGATCCAAATGACGCTTTACATCGACGCCATCTACGATGCGCACAACATCAGTGACGACGCTTTAATTGCCATCATTCAACAATCGTTCACGTCCGTTTTTTCGTCTTTCGTCGGCATTAGCCCTGAACGCATCACTAACCTTCACGTCCGCTTTCTCAACGAGTCGAGCAGAGAAATTTCAGGGTTACGATCCTTGTCCCTTGATTTCTGGTTGAGTCAAGCGGAGGAAGGATCAGGTGAACCGACAATAGATAGCGTCGTATCCTTGATGGGCAGTTTGATTGTCCAGGATCGTTTGATCGTCATCATTGACGGTGTAGTTGTCCAGCTGATCGGTCTTCACGAACAGCCCGTATCATCGGAAGAGGACAGTTTCGCCAACTGGTGCAGGTTTGATTGCCATCATTCATTATCTCATTAGGATAACAAGATCAACAATTGCGATGATTGACCTTTTTTAGAGGCGGCGTAACGGCCATTTATCACAACGATGAGTTCCTCATCGATGTCAACAACACTGAAACTAATCAGACTGAATTGATCGTTCGTAATGTTTTTACATTTCTCTGAAAGCCTCTTCATTAAGCCTTTTTAAAAATCAAATAGGTGTACATCAAAGCGACCGATCAATGGTACTCTTCTGGAGAATACATGGCTGATTTGTTTTTCTACGGTTCGACGGATACGGATTTAACGAGTATA
Source organism: Daphnia magna (assembly GCF_020631705.1). Lineage (NCBI taxonomy): Eukaryota > Metazoa > Arthropoda > Branchiopoda > Diplostraca > Daphniidae > Daphnia > Daphnia magna. The sequence goes on from NC_059184.1 coordinate 13,636,392, forward strand.
TCAGGATCTGTTGCAGGTTGTATTTCGATAATGATTGATAATCCAGTATGCTCGTTAAACTCATTACGTGCATTATTATGTCAGTCTGCGAGAATCGAAGTGTTTTGTTAGACACGTCGTGCAACGTTGTCCATTTAAACGAAACCGAATTTATCTTCCTGGACAACAATACGGTCTTGTATAATGGAACCATTCCTTTCATCGATCCCGTTCTACAACCGGGAGAATACGAAAGTCTACCCGACGGCGGATTGGCTGTTTGCCTCTACATCGAACAGGACTGGCCAATGGCTTTGATAATCGAATCTTACCTGACACTTTGCTTGATGACCATATCGATTGTGGCAATGTCAGCTACCAACATCACTTACATACTCTTCCCCGAACTGAGAAATTTAGCCGGATTGGCCGTGATGAATCTATGCCTCATGACATCCGGATTCCAGTTGTGTGTCATGATCGGCATGTCCATTTCGGTTCATTCCGAATACGAATTATGCGTAGCCGCTTCCATTATCGCTCACTACGAAGGATTGGCTTCCATCTTCTGGACTAATGTCATGGCTATCGATCTCTACCTGACCCTGGGCAGATGGAGCGCAGTTCCCAGGAAGCCTTCCAAAATTCTTCCGCGTTACGCTCTCTATGCTTACGGACTTCCGTTAGTAATTGTATCCATCGCGGTGGCTATCAATTTTTGCAACTGCACTGGCCAATTCAGCGTGGACTACGGCCGGCTCTTTTGCTGGATCAGCAATCCAACAGCCAATATGATCTTTTTCGGTTGTCCGCTGGCCTTGGCTTTACTGGCCAACATCTTCCTGTTCATAAGAACGGTGGCCATCATCCAGAGTTCATCAGCCTGTCATCAATGTTCCAGGCGTGAGAAGGCCCTGTGCCAGCTGAAATTGTACGCCCGCATGTCGACCGTTATGGGTTTCACGTGGATCTTCGCCTTCATTTCGGCCTTTTTCGATCCGTCTTCTGCAGCCGGCATGATCTTCACCTTCACTTACATCGTCCTCAACGCCATGGGAGGTCTGTTTATTTTCGTGGCTTTTACGTGTAACCGTCGCGTCTATCAGCTCTACAGCGTCTGGTGGGCCAGAAGACGCCATCAGTGGATGCGACAATCCAGCACCACGGCAGACAGCGTCAGTAGGTCCCCGGCAAGCAACAAGAAAACTGTTCCGTCTGCGGAGCAACGACGCAACAACCGTCAAACCAAGACCATTTCCATCGAGACGCTCGTTTCCAACTCGGACGTTGCGGAACGAACGGCTAGTCAACGTGAAACTTCGCTTCACATGTAAAAAAATTTTTTTTTTGAAAAATATTCTAGTTGATTGCAGCATAACATATCAGCACGAAATATACAGACAGTCCTTTTTTTTAAGAGTTGGTTTTCATTATTTCAATGATCAAACGAATTACATTTGTTCGCCATGATTTAAACGTGATGTTTTCGTTGTTATTCTGGGCATATTTATTATTTATAATAATAACAAACGACGGGATGCAAATCGATTGATTAAAGACATGTAGGCTTCATGTATACTATAAGAGAAGAATGTGTAAGGAAAAGACCATAAAAAGGGCAGGAAAAATATGTAGAGGCATATTTATAATAAATTCATATCGACTCAAAAGAGGAGGAAAAAGGATTGGCTGCGATATACATACTGCTCTCTTACGAACACACGCACACTTTTGTTTTTATTTTAAGGGAGGATACATATATATATATATATTTCCGTCTTTTTGTTTTTTTTCAAGCTGGGTGCCGCTCGTTAAAAAACGGGCGTGACACGCGAAAAGCTCTTCTTACACTTGATTGTGTCGACTTTCTCATACCATACGCTCAGGCAGCCCTTTAAAAATTCATGGGGAAATCAGAAATACAAGACATGAAGGAAAATGGATGTAAGCGCACTTCGTTTCCCAATGACGGAAATATTTGAAAACAAAAAAACAAAAAATGGGAGGAAGAAATGATCGCGTTGTTGACTATATGGGACGGGATTAAACTATTTACAAAATGGATACCCCCTTCTCTCTCTTTAATTTTTTCCTCCCTCTCACGAACTATATTTAACAGAAAACTAAGAAATTAAACGAAGAAGAATGTCATGCACGCGGAAAGATGTTCTAAGACGAAATTTCATCACGTTTTCTTCACCAACAACAACAAAAAAATCGATATAATATGGCTGGATGTGGCACTTTTTTCTTTCTTCCTCTCTCGAATTTCCAGTCAACTCCTTCATCCATCCGATCTTCACATGCAAATAGTAATGACAAAGACGAGCTTGGTGTTTCCCAACGTCAATGGGCTCAAGGACGATCACAGTGATTCACGAAAGCAAACACGCACACAATGTCTTATTGTTCTTTGCTAAAGCTCGACATTTATGTTTTTATCAGCAAGGAGCCGCGTTGCTACTAGGCCACCGTGATCCGGAATTCTGCTCCATCGTCGGCGGTTGCGGCGCTTGCTGGCGTTTCATACTCTGGTTGATTACTGTTGTTGTTGTTGTTGTTGGAACACCGCAAACGGATTCGGGTAACAAGGACGTCAATTAGAAGCGTCAACCACCAAGGTATGTTTTTTGTTTTGTTGTTGTTCCAAAGGATAGCGAGGAAAAGGAAGCCGCAGGAAATCCACGCACAAAAAGGGAAAATAAAAAAAGGCAGAATAAGCATCAGACAAGGTAAAGTTTAAACAAACATGTAAGCTCTCCAGAAAGTTTTCATTTCAAAAACTCTGAGGAAATTTACGTTTAGAACATAAACGGAGAAAAAAAAAAAACCAATTACCCGTTAATAGAATTGTACAATTTCAGTTGTCAAGCGGGAATAATAATAAGCCAATAACCAGGAAAACAAATCAAAAGGAAACCCCATAAAAAAAATCAAATAAAAAAGGAGTTTTGAATTCCAAGCCAAAAAAGTTCAACGTCTCCCTTTTTTTTTTGTTTTTCTCTTTGGACAATAATTGTAGTAAATCATTTCATTTTTTTTTTTTGTCTCTACTATTTAAATGGATTTAAGAAGAAAAGAAAAAAAGGAGAAATTTAAGCCCTACGTTGACGAGTTGGATAATTTTTCGCGAAGCCAATAAAAGGTTCCGGTGGCGGCAGATGGTTCAGCGGGCGGAAGCGACCTGCAAATCGTGATTCGAAATCTTTCGCTTCGGCTGACTGCTGGAAGGCGTTGGCCAGACTGGGCGGTGGTGGCGGCGGCGGTGGAGGGACGACCATGGAAGACAGTGACGTCATCGATCCGCTACTCCGCTGCATGGAGGATCCTCTAGTTGGCGGAGTCGGAGGTCCGCTGTTGTTGTTATAGATACTAGGGGATCGGCTATTGGACATAGCAGAAGGCGGTGGAGGAGCAGGACTCATCCGATGCGGTGGAGGTGGTGGAGGGGCACTAGAAGGAGGCGGAGGTGGAATCGAAGCAGGAGGATTGATCCGCTGTGGAGGCGGTGGCGGACGTACTGAAGGTGGCCGTATTTTAGCCGGACTGGAATGAACACCGTTGGCCATCGGAACGCGTGGAACGGGTGGCAATGGTCCACGAGGGGCTCCGGAGATTCCCGCCGGCGGAACTGCATTACGTGGTAGCGTCGCGTATCTGTTGGGTGGCGGAGGAGGCGCAACTGGAGGCGAGGAAATGTCCTGTGAACTTTGATTCCGCCTTTCTTGGCTATCAATGATAGATTCTTCAGAATCTGAATTTCCTGGAACTCCAGGTTTAGCCGAACGAAGACTCTGCGCCCGAACGACCGTCGGTTTGGAACTGGGTGGCGGTGGTGGAGGTGGGCTGGTTGGATTGACCGGCCAATTCAGGCTCATACTCGCAATGCTGGGCGATTTAGGCGGAGGAGACGGCCGCTTAGACGGAGTAACTCCACCTCGTCCGGTAGCCGGTGGAACTGGACTGGTAGGTTTCGATTCGGCAGGGGGCGGTTTGGGCGCCAAATTGGGTTTGCCAAAATTCAATGTCGGCGGTTTTGTAGGGATAGTTGGCGGATTCCGGCTGACGGATGAATTATCCGTTGCGTCACTCTATTTGCGAGGAAAGAAAACAAAAACTTGTCACTGACGATCGACGATAAAATAATACAAGACATCGTTACTGCCACGAGCGACGGTTTCCTGCTAGCTGGGGGAGGCTGAGGGGGAGGGCCTCGGTTGACTGATGACGGGGACGAGATGGATGAGCCGGATGTGGAGCCATTAAGTGTTTTAGGCTTCCATGACGTCGACACCGTGGGTACAGTTTCTGTTGACGGAGTTCTGCTCAAACCACCTGGGCCACTTGAAGGCTGATTCGCCGGACCCAATCGACCTCTGCCTGTTGCTTTCAAAACTGGCATTCCACCTGAAAATGGCAATACCAAAATAATTAGTAAAATTTAACGGCATTTCAAATGTGGATGTGACTTGTACCAGCAAACAGTCCGCCCAATTGAGGTGCCCCTGTCCCGTTACTGGCGGAAGAATTCGGTACCGAAAATGGTTTCGGTCCATTGGGTTTGTTGTTGTTGCTTTTGCCTTCGATGATGGGCGCACTGCGATCGTTGGTTACCGTTTTCTTCAAGGCCGCTCCCTGGCGGATCGAGTTGAGCAGCTGGTTACGATCTTCGCCACCTCCCGATTTGCCCATTTTTGCTGGTCCTTTGGCGCCGAAAGATGGTGGCGGAGGAGGTCCGGGTGGCGGAGGTGGAGGCGGCATTTTTATTTTTTCTCCTGTTCTGAAAAATAAATAAATAATCATATTAGGAAAAGAGCGAAAAATTGAATTTATCCTCCCACCGGATTAAATAACAAGGCAGTTACAGGGCCTTCTTCCGTGTCGTTTTTGAACAAAACAAAAAAAAAAAAAGGAAATAACGGTACAGGAGTACGTATCTTTTTCCGGTTTGTGTATATACTTTTTTTTTTTTTCTCCAACGTCTTTCCCTTTTCTTGTTAAGATAACGAGCTAATCTTAGCCTTTCAAAGCTTTGGAAGTTTGGTCTACTGGGTCAACAGGTACCAGCCAGTGTAGGCGTTTCGAAAACGTACAAACACTGGTATATATCATCACTTCCGGAAAGAAATGGCAAATAAAAAAATTACGTACCAAAACTTTAGGTCACTGAGGTTTTTCACGTTACGGATAGGCAAGAAAGAAAGAAAAAAAAAAAAGCACTCAACAAAACCTTACAAGAGTGGCCATTACCAATGTAACCATTCAAATGCAGCAATTGGCTCAAAATGACGAAATAAATGATCTTTTCATGTCGCTTTCACGGTGAAATCGGGAACAACAACCCCCCTCCCCCCTCACTTGTAAAAGTAAAAAATAATATTTTCTTTCTTTCTCGAATGTGTGCACTTGATTCTTATCGACCTTATCACAAAGCCGCTAACTTCCTTTCGTTTCTAGTTTTTCTCGTTTATTACAAGAAAAAGAAATAAAAACTCGGTCTATGGTGCATAACATGTGATCACATCACACGATTTCATACACCGTCTTTTTTTCTTTCTTTCTTTATTTCAATGGGAGGTAGGAGAGAGAAGTTTGGTGGGAGAATGTGAAAGCTCGGGAGAAATTCAGTCCAAAGTCCGCGGTCAGCCATCAGAAAATCTCACCTTAATGAAGTTGGAAAACGAAGAAAAATAAAAAACTTCTTGGTTCTAGTAACCCGTTTTTTCTTTCTTTCTCTGTCTTTCTCCGATCGAATAAACACTCTCTCTCTCTCTCTCACACACACACACACACACACCACTGACTAACCAGTAACGAGTCTCTCAATCAACGGCGTTGCAAACAGAGTTCAACACATTCCACATATTGATTGAATATGCAGTTTTGTCTATTAATGAAGATGAAAACTGGCAAGTAATTAGTTTGGCTTCATTTGATGTTTATGTTGCCAAGGAACAACTAGCTTCAGACACCTGCAATCCCACTGCTCACACACAGTAAATACTAATGACTACAACGTTACACGAAACCTTCTTTCTACTGCTGTACACCTCCAGCCAACAGCGCTACATTCACCCGCTTGGTGGCTCTGGGGGGTCGGCAAAGTGCCGTTGCCAAGTTTTTACAATGCTGATTTGATGAACTTCCCTTTATTTGAAAATTCAAAAAGAAAATATTTATATTTTGATTGGCGTACTTTTTCAAGGTGCATATGTATTGTTAAATTTTTCAGAAGTGTAATTAGGCAAATCAGACATTTTCAGAAAATCATTATTGAAGTTAAGAAACTGTTGCAAAGCAATGGCGAATTCAAGTATGGTGATTCAGGTTTGGCCTTGATCTTGTTACACGAGGAGAAATTGATTTACTGAAAAGACCATTAAACGATTAATGGTAAGATGCATTTTGTCTGAGAGTAGACGTTAATGTAAATCATTTGAAATTCAAACTACAATACGATAGCCTGATAAAATCAATCAAAAGGACAGTCATTATCTCGAAATGAAATTCGGTTACCGACACCTGAGGCTCTCTGTCCTAACTTTAAGGATTCAATGCCGCGAAATATATGTAATATGATCTTGATATGACGTTTCAATAGATAGTCGTTTCTTTAGCATGAAATTTTTTGTTGAATCATGCAGTTACATTGCCAAATTCTCTACCGTTCGCTCTGAAATGCTCCAGTGCCCAGGCTTGAGTCAGTTGACTTTGCAGTGTCGAAATACAGCCATGGATAGCACCAAAAAATTTGCCAACGCCAAGTGCCGTTGGCGAATTTCGCAACCAGACGCTGGAGCAGCAGTACCGTGCGTATAAATAATGATGCCAATTTATTCAGAAGCTTTAGAACCCGACATCAATTATGAGAATTGAGACAGATGAAACAAATATTTGCTGACAACATGCGTGCCTGGATTGCCGTTGACGTAGGAATCTATACATGAAACATTTCCCCAGTCTAGAACGAGAATATTTTACTTGTCTTTTTTCCTGCAGCACAGGTGGTTGTTACTAATGAAGCCTTCATTACGGAAAGAATTCCTGTACCAAGAGCGTATCAAATCGGCATTCACGTTCTTTCTTTACGTGAAAAATGAAATCGAATCTGGCTTCGATAGTAGGAAAATAAAAAAATCAGAACCTGATAAATATTACGCAGTGAAACTCAGCATATTTCTTCTTCTCCTTTTGTTCTAAATCTTGCATGATAAGACGGCACAAGCATCTACGTTTCGAGCTATGACGCATCCATCCTGTAAAACCAGTTCCCGATTTCTTTATAATCCTGTTTCTTCCTACAAATTATAAAAGGGTAGTAATTACCTTGCTGAAAATTTCAAACCCAAACTTCCAGCACACAAACTTGGCATAGAACAGGAACAGTTGAATTCTTCAACGTTAATCCATCGGATGCAAAGGGCTTAATGTGCCCTAGTTGACATGTTGGAGGCTGTATTCTTTGTATTACAGGTAGGACAAGGAAGGTCGAAGAAATCCATCAGTACGCCACTTACTTCAGCAGAATATCACTTAATCAGCACAGAAGATGAAATAAACAAAGACAGCGGAGGCGGAACTGTTTCCAGAACGCACACCATTCATTTCAAGAATGCTGGGGATTGCAGACATTCGAAAGATAGACCCCCCTCCAACAGTAAGTCTGGATAGAGGGTTCTTTTTTGGGGAACAGAAGAATGGAAACTTTGGGATTATGATCATAATCCTGAGCTCTCTAAGTGAATTAGTATCTCTTTTTCTGATTTAAGTTGATTGCTTGCTTGTTCTGTGGAGTACGATAAAGTCTCTACCGTTGCGGACCGTTGAAATCGAATAACAAAAGGATAACAATCACTTCCACAGCTTCTTGATGGACATGTTTTTCTCCGAATCTTTTTGCATCACCTTGGCGACAGCCATCTCAAAATCTTCTTGGTTGACATGAACGCGCCTTTCGCGCAACGCGTACATACCGGCTTCTGTGCAAACACCCTGCGTAGCAAAGAGGTTGAAGTAAATAAGGATGTTGATGATAATCAGATAGCAACAGTGTACGCATAATTCAAGTACTGAAAGTGGACCTCATTCGGTTCGATTATGCAGCTCATTAATATGACACTATTAGGCAATCATGTGGGCCATTCTCTGAGTACAGATCATGCGCACAATAGGTATGGAATGTTAGATGGGAGGAAAAAACCAATCAAAATGTAGCAAAGATATAAACCTTGACTTCCGCTCCGGAAGCGCCGGGCATGAGCTCGGCAATCTTTCGTAAGTTGATGCCACGAGTTAGATTCATCTTTCGTGAGTGAATTTTGAGAATATCGAGGCGAGCCTCTTCATTCGGTGGGGGGAATTCGATCTTGCGATCAATGCGGCCGGGTCGCAGTAGAGCAGGGTCCAATATGTCGATACGATTCGTAGCCATAATCACCTACATGAGACGATAGGAAAGAGGGACAGAACAACGTCAATGGATCTGGCGGGATTAAAACGAATCGAGACACAAAAACGGCTGGTACTCACTTTGATATTTTTGGTGGCTTCGAAACCGTCGAGCTGATTCAGCAACTCCAACATGGTGCGTTGAACTTCGGAATCACCTCCGCTGCCCGACTCAATACGTGATGAGCCAATAGAATCAATCTCATCCATAAAAATGATGGAAGGAGCGTGTTCCCTGCAAACGCAAAACACAAAAGTGAATAAAATAAATACGGAAGATAGAAAATGATTGAGGCATACCTTGCCATAACGAAAAGTTCGCGAACCATACGGGAACCTTCTCCGATAAACTTTTGAACCAGTTCAGAACCAGAGACTCGAATGAAAGTACAGTCCGTATGATGAGCAACAGCACGGGCCAAAAGAGTTTTGCCTGTTTTGAATAAACGATGTAATCACGGAGATTTTCAACAGATTTGTTTTTTCAATTATTGAGCATCTTCCTACCTGTTCCCGGAGGTCCATAAAGTAGGACACCCTTTGGCTGAGCGATTCCGAGGGCGTCAAAGAGCTCCGGATGTTTAATAGGCAATTCGATAACTTCCTTAATTTCTTTAATCTGCTTATCCAGACCTCCAACCATTTCATAAGTGCTGTCTGGTACTTTTTCTACCATCATAAGGGAGACCAATGGGTCAACCTGAATTTAAAGGCACAATCAAAACCCAAACAACTAGTTAGACATTAAAAAAAATACCACTTACTTTGCTGGGAAGGATTTTGTGCAATGTGTAGCTATCATTTCTGAGTGCAACTCTACAGTTGGGCTTGATATCGTTGATGTCAATGTTCTTGTCAATATCCACAACAAATTTTCCTTCTGGATGGACTTTGACAAGCACTTTTTTCTTGTCCATGGCTTTCACAACTTCACCAACATATGATCCCTGCTCCTGCAGCAGCTGCAGCTCCTCCCTCAACATGCGGACTAGGAGAAAATTAGAGGGATACAAGCGCTACGTCATCTTATCTTTTCTACCTTTGGCGTTGAGCTCATTTCTCTGCGCCTGTAACCTGCGAAGATTCTGAGCCTTCTCGGCAACAACAAGCTGAAGTTCCTCAATCTTGGTGATGTAATATTGCCTGAGACCCTCTCCTTTAGGAGGAGCCACATCAACCTCCATCATCTGAAATTCACAGAGAAAGTTTACACAAGTGATGATTTGACAGAAATGAGCACAACTTTTCTCTTGAACGACAACCAACATTAAAGACGAAATGAGAGCTAAACCACACAAGTGAATTATTTTGCTATTTTAACAATTCAACTTTTGAATCATTATACAAGTAAAATGGTAGACAAATCGGCTGAGGGCCATTGCAGATCGTGAAAGTAAGGACTAATGGGAAGGTGGACAAAGCTTTTAGCACAGACACTGCATTTCGGTTACTAAATAATGAAATGGTTAATTACGTGAATTTTCATCTAAATGTTAAAACGACGACTTTGTGTCCTCCCTAATTTTTGTCACGAGCCCGGAAAATTTCCAGAGAATGACAAGCTGTTTAACTGTTTAGTTCTTCCGACTGCCGTTTGGTGCGCGACAACACTGACGGCGGCCATGTTTTATAACTAAAAAGTCAGTCAAGAAACTCGTGATCACGAAGCAAAATATATAAATAAATTCAAAAACAATTTATACTGCTCACCAATCATGCTTAAAATTCAAATCATGAATTTTAAAAGATATTTCAATAGATATGTATCCTACAAAAAAGATTTAGACGTTTGGTTCAATTGGGTTCTTCTCCCCTAACTCAGTTTTCATGTGCAGTCCGCCGGAGACAGAGCGGACGACTGTGCGTGCCAGTGAAAAAGACAAGTTGGGTTCATTTTTCGTTGGTTTTTCGGCGCCGTTTTACATAATTACTGTGTTCCAATCAAGAACTGAGTACTAAACTCACGGGAAAAATTTGGCTTATTTCAATTCACACTCAAAGTGGTAAGTTTCCAATCATATTGGCCTCCATCTTTAAAACTCGTGTTTTTCTTTAAGGGCATTTCCAATGTTTTTCCCTTTCCCCCCTTCTCTCTCTCTCTCTACTCCCTTCCCATCAAGTGTGTCTGTGTGTATATGTATGCCGCAGTGGCTGACCTAGTTTCCCACACACACACATCTAGCCATGTATGTATACGGCCTGTGTGTGTATATATATGGTAGAGTTTGACTAGATAGAAGTTGGAATCTCGCCAACAACCCGCGGTTCTTCCCTTTTTTTTTTCCATGCTGTGCATTCGAAAAGGGTTCAATTCCCTATTTTTTCGAACAACAACAAAAAAAAAAAAAGACTTTTGATTGGCCAAAACCAAATTCTAAGCGTCGTGATGTTTATGTCCTCGTGGCGTCGATTTCGTACGTTTTTCAAGTTCGTAACCTTGAAAATCGATTTTTTTTTTCTGGTGTGTGGTTCGTATTTCGAAATGTTGAAGATTTTGTGATTGACCGGAAAACGCAGAAGCATTAAAGAAAAACAGCTCGTGACACAACACGCCGAGCCCCGGGTCAAACAGCATCGAATTACCTTTGAGGCTCGCGCGCGCGCGAGATATGTAAATAAGAGCCGTTCTTTGTTTTGTTTTTTTTCAAGACTAAAATCTCTATCGATTGTTAATTCAATTTAAAGCGATATGTGAAAAATTTACATATTTTTTTTTTTTTTACAAAACAAGATTTGAAAAGAGGAGGGTCAACATCTTGTAGTTCGAAAGAAATCATCTAAACAGTTTCGAAAGAAATGGGCGTATTTTATTCCTTTGTGTTCCTAGAAATTGTAGATCTACCTTCGACTATTAAATCCCTACAGGGTGTTTACATTAACATTCCTCCCTCTTTTTTTTTTTTTTTTTTATTAAACCCATTTGATTTTTGTTGTTGTTGTAATCCCGTCCAGGTTGATTAAACCGAAAAGTCACGTAAAAAAAAGTTGTTCACGACAACTTTTTAAAAAATGCACAAGGTTGTTTGAGCGGGAAAAAAAAGGATTGTCTTTTCCCGCGTCATTCGCAGATTATCTGCGTCTTTCAACTTTTTTTTTCCCGCCTACCTTTTGTGGGTGTGTGTGGGACGTCGAGCATAAAACATTCAGATTTTCGCGGGAAAAACAATAAAATTGGAAAGAGACGCCATCTTTTTTCTTGGTGATTTACATAAGGCGGAATTTAATTTGGGGTGAGCATCAGGTAGCACACACCATGTCAGCATAAAATTTTGTTGCGTCGCAATGTTGGTTGAAGCCAACTGCTCTACGGCTCTATTTGTTCGTGATCATTTGCATACCACTGTTTCACAAAGACAGGAAATCAGCTGATAATCTTTTTTTCTGATTGAGACCGCGACATCACCGGTAACGAGATCCCTTCATGTGTTTTTATCAGAGAATTCATTATTGGGGGGATTTAAACTTTTTTGTGTCGGGATTAGACGTCGCTGAATTAGACCGACAGTGAAAAAGGAGAAGTCGAATCCATCGGTGGGGGGGGGGGGAATCAAACTTTTGGGTTGCCAACTCATCCCTTGTGCCCACTCGCGTTTTTTTCCAGAATGGGGTCAACACATCCCGCACGCAACTGTCGTTCGTCACAACAGTTCGCTTTGCTGAATTCGCTTCTTTCTGTCTTCCCCGCGATTTCTTTAGAAAAGAAATTACGTGTATCTATCTAAACACAAGTTTGGCCGATTAGAGGACAATGTCGGTCGTCAAATCAAGTAAATAAAACATAAATAAATAAGGGAAGCCCACGGTTATATGGTTCTCTTGAATGTCTAACATAAATTGACAAAAAAAGGAGGAGGCGGGGTTGGTTTCTTGTGTCGGCAATCTGAATTGCGACGTGATTGACATGGCAAAGAAGTACGCACAAGTGGGTTTTATGGCTCCTCTAGCAGGAAGAAAAAGAAAAGAGGTTGTTGATTGAGTTCACGTGAACCCTCGTGATGAACTGGACACACAAAAGACGTGATCTCATCATCTTTTCCTATTGGATAGCATTCCCTGTATTTATTTATGTTTGTGTGTGTGTGTGTGATTTTATTGCCGTAATCGGGTTGTAGACGTGGAATGTCATCTGATCTCTGGCGCGTTTTCACTTTCACTTGAAAAATATTTGGAGGACAACATCATTTTTCGGCGAGATTTCTTTAAAAGTTGGTCAAAAAAAAACCTGGACGATATTGGAGAAGTCGGTCAGTGCTTTTCGCTGGATCGGTTTGATGTATTGGTCATTTAAGTCGGGGGGCTCCATTGATCACGCGTCTCCAACCGCAAACGCAGAAAGGGAAAAGTTGGCGTTCGGTAGTTTTGAGATGATCAACGGAGTACGTCGTCTGCTCATGAGTTGCGGATACGATGAGTCTCGGGGGTTTTTTGCCGGAATTACCCCTCACCACCCCACCCACCTTCTCACTATATGTGTACGTAGTGTACAGTATATGTAGTAGTTTTGCGGTGTGCATCCGCCCATTTAGTGGGTGGCTGGCAGTTTGCCAAGAAAAATGCAATCAACTCTCTTCTTCTTCTTCTTCTTTCCCTCTGTGTGTAGCTCTTCTTCAACGTCTCTCTTCATCTCTATAAATAAAAAGAATAAAAAAAAAAAAGGAAAATGGCCAATAGGGTGGGTGGTTGGGTGGCGCAAAAAAAAAAAGTTATGGAGGAAGGAGGTCAAGTGAGCCATAAATTCCTTCATTCCATCTCCACATTTTACCGTTTGTGACGTGCAAGTGTGTGTACTACACACACACACACATTGTGTCTGATACTTTTCTGCACGTAGCAAGAAGAAAACAAAAAACAAAAAGTCAATAAGGTTTGAATTACATTTTCGTTCTCGTGAATGGCACAAAGCGTGATTGTTGACCCCGTTGTCATGACAACCTTGTTTTATTTTTTGTTTTTGAAAGAAAAGAATCATGTTGGTACATAAATAACACATTTTTTGGGTCGTCGTACATTTGCGTTACGTACTCACGTTTATGCTTATCGGGACGTATTAAATTGTTATCAACACGACAAATGTATTTTTTATTAAATTTCTTTTGTCCATTTTTTTTCTCATTTTTCGATATTTGAGGACTCTAGACTTTAGTAGAAAAAAAGGGAGATGTAATGGTACGTACACTAATCTAACGTGACCTAGTTTTTCTTATCCGCCGCCGGCCGACTTGGCTCTGCATGCGAGTGTGTGGTGGGCGTGCGGGAGCAGAGTGACGGGGGTCAAGACTCACGCTCTTTTTTTTTTTTTTTTGCCCGTCTCGACGCGACGTCTCTTCGTTACACGACAACTGTACAGTCAGCCGTATGTGGATTGGCTCAATTTCAACAACAAAAATCGAAAGCGAAAGGGGTTTTTAAAGAACGGGAGGACTTTTGCCAATTGGGAAAAAAACAACAAGGAAAAGGTCTGGCCCGTTTTTCTATTTTTGTCTTTCTTTACTGTTTTTAAACCGGTGAAAAAAAAGGGGGTGGGGAGGGAAGGAATGAGTTTTGATTTGAAAGGTAGAGATTGTGTGTTACCAGCGGTGTAGGGAATGTATGGGCCTGTTTAAAGGGACGGGGTAGAGGTCATTGTTCACGGACGATCGGACGGAAGCGAATGAGAATGAAAAGAGGGGGAAGTAAAGAGAGAGAGAGAGATGGATGATGGGCGTGAGATTCTCTCTGTGTGTACAGTGAGTTGTTTTTGTTGCTTTATTTCGATGTATAGAAAGTGACACACTTTCACTTGTTTTCTGGCCCGACGCCTGACGTCATCCAACTTTTATAAAACACAAGAAATTCGTTTTATTTTTTTTTTATTGTTGTAAACCCTTTTGAGTTTGGGGATCGATTCTACTTTTGAAAAAAAAAAAGGGAACTTTCGTTCTTTTGTTGTTGTTGGTTTTTTCGGAGTTGAAGGGGGAGGTCTATTCGAAAAAAAAAGTCGTTTGTGACAAAAGAAAATACGGAACAAATGTTTTCTTTGCAACAATAAAGTGTGATCAATTTAAGAGAAAGGGAGCTATTCTTTTTTGCAGCATTGAAATTGCAAGTTTGTCAAATTTTGTTGTATCGGTCCACACAAAAAAACAAACTTTTGTTTGGACTCTCTCTCTCTCTGCGTCCCAGGGTTTGATGGATTTTTATTGAAGGAGAAAATGTCTTGAGTTACATCATTGGAAGAAATATAGTGGAATGGCCGGAATGTAATGGATAACCATCCGTCATTTAGACTCCCCCAAAAAAAAAATGCCATTCCGGAAATTTATTTCTTTAGATAAATATTTATTTTAAAACTTTTTTTTTTTATGTGTGTGTGTGTGTTTAGAAAAATGGCGGTATTTTCAAAAACACTTTGCCTTTAATCAAACAGTGTATGAACACACAATGAAAAGACAAAGTGGAAAAGAAAAAAACAAAGCAACGAACCCGGAAATGAGTTTCCCCCAAACACCACATTTTTTGTTCATTACGTATTCAAAAAAAAAAACGCGTTCCCCATATGTGCGTGTAAAACATCCGGTTTTGCCGCAACACGGACAGATACTACATTTAACTTGCTGGTACCTGTGTACGAACTGAAATGTTTCAGCTTTAAAAAAAAAAAAAAATCAGGTTCGAATTTTCAGGTGTAACAAAAGATCGTTTGAAAATCACGGCTTTTGTTGGGGATGTTGAGGGACCTTGAACCTGTCGGATGGAACGTGTTGAAGCAAAACATACAGATTTAAAAAAAAGCAAACGAAAAAGGGCGTATTATATTTGAGCTTTTAAAAAAAAAAAAAAGTTGGGGAGGTGAAAGGGATTAGACCTAGGATTTATGTGTTTTGTTGCTTGACTTTATTGTCTTAGTTGAAAGAAACACGCAAGAGATTAACCATGATATATTAACATGTCCAATCTGGCAATGCTTTGTGTGTGTGTGTGTGTGTGTGTGTGTGGTGAGGGATCGAATGTCCACTTGGGGATTTTCTTGTAGACGAAGAAAAAAAATGATTGCATCGGGTCATTGAACTTGCAGCGATGAGGGAAAGTGACGTCACCTGTTTGGGGGATCAATCCCGTCTACCACCTCCGCTTTTTAATCAATTTGAGATATTGAAAAAAAAATGCGCTCACTTTATTATTATTATTTTTTTTTTCATAAACATCGGTGGATGTTTGTCAAATGCGATGTGATTTTTGCGTTACAAGGATCGAAAAGAATCAATTAAAGTAGGTCTCCATTTTGCCGCTTTTCTACGGTTTGGCCTAGTTTCTAATTTCTTCACACACACACACACACACAAAAAGGCAAACTGTTTAAATGATGCCGCTAGTTGTTGCAAGTACCTCTTCTTCGTTCGTAACTGGGTTAACCGCCACCTCATTTTCACGTCGGCTTCGGGAGTTTAAAAAAAAAAAAAAACTTTTTCTTTGGGCTGCACGCTGTTGTCGTTTTAACATTTTTTTTTTGCGGTCACTTTTTCTCTCTTCGCTTCTTGTTAGTCCCTTTTGCAACGAGAGCGTTTCAAATGGTTTTCTGCGGCTTTCCCGAATTTTCTTTTATTTTTCAGCCGCTAAGGAAAAAAAAAAAAAAACCCGCCATTTTGTTTCTACTATCAAAAAAGAAAAAGGAGGTCGAAAAACCCGAAATGGTTGACTCCCATAGCCGCCAGGTGTATGACACAAGCTCCGCCTCTCCGTCAGGTTTTTTCAACACCAAAATAAACCGGAATGCGCTGGGGCCGCCCGAAGAAGAAGAAGTTGATGGTGGTGTTTGGGGGAGAAGGGCTACACACACACACACGAGACTACGGGCATATAATCATGTAATAAAAAATAAAAAAATTCCCTTCTTCTGCGCTCTCTCTTTTATTCCGTTTTTCTCTCTCTGTCTCCGTGCGTGTGTGTGTAGAGAGAAGGTTACGAGGGAGGTGCACCTGGAGAAGAACAGAGAAAAAAGGTGGGGATATGTTGTCAGTGTGTATACAGACTCTGAGTAAGAGAGAGAGAGAGTCTCTGGCATAGAGAAAGAGCAGGGTTTTTTTTCTTGTGCGTGTGTGTGTGCGTGTGTGTGTGTGTGAAGAGTTGGGGTACAAGAAACGGAAAAGTTCTTTTTAATAATCAAACAGTTTTTGGCTTTTTCTGTGTTGAGTTGGGGTTTGATTTTGTTTTTTTCACACGTGGAGGCCGTGTCATCGTGCAACTTTTGATCGGATATAATTTTTTCTCGAATCCCCCAGGTGCGAAAACTCAGGTAAATCATTCATACAGTTGCCTTTGATTTTCCACGAAGAAACTTTTTTCTTTTCTTTTCTTTTGGAGTCTGTGTGAAACTGTGAGCGCACCGAAAGAAAAGGCGGCCATGGAAAGTGCAAGGCAAAAAAAGCTGAAGGCGCTAGATGACCTAAAAAAACAAATACAAACGTATTTCTTTTTTTTTCAAATCTAAGAAAGAAACACGAACATGGACGACTAAAGATATTCGTGAAAATTTATGTTCTTTTAAGAATACTATTGTTTTAGTTAGTGATGGATTAATTCCACTCTAGTCTGCAAGCGGGGGGATTGGGCGGATCAAAGTTCTTCTTCTGCTCGATTGACGCCATTAATGGATGACGGTGTGTCCTTGGTTGACTTGAAACATATATTTTTTAAACAAAAAGAAAAACGTCCCTCCTTTATTTTTCTTGACTGTTGGCGGGGTATTTATTCTTTCAAGACTTCCATTTCGCTACCATCAGAGCGTGAAAGTTGACTCGTTTACCTTGAACGATCAGGGCGCCCACCACCTTCCCCCCCCTTTGCACGTACACATCTATCTCTGTCACGATATACACACCGGGCTTACCAAATGCCCTCATTTTATTTTAAGAGTGAGCCCTTGTTTGTTTTTTGTTTTTTTTTGTTTTTTATTATATACCGATCGATTTATCGCTTTTGCGCAATATTATTTTTTTGATTCAGGCGCGCAATTCGATGCTGGTTGCGTTTGTTTGTTTTTTTTCCGCACCTGTTGGGGTTTATTGGCCTCATTTTTTTTTCGTAATAAGAATACGGGTGTCGTGTTTATTTTGATGTGGGTTATTTGTTATTGGGACCTTTAAAAAAGAAAAAAGGGAATTAACCTTTTGGATGACCTTATTTTCCTTTTAGATGGCGCTACCTTTTTTCTTGCGTGTGTAATGCAAATTCGTGACCTTGGTATTTCAAAAACGGGGAAGAAAAATTAAAAAAAAAAGGGTCAATCCTCCGAAGAAAAAAAAAACTTTCTACATTGTCACGTGACGTTAACCGCCGAGTTCTTGTGAAAGCGTGACGTCATTTTGGTCACACAAAACGGCGGTGGGGCTGGGGGGGGCTTGAAATTTTCGGTTTGAAAGTGGATTCGAGTCTAGTCTGTTAATAATAAATTTCTGAAGAACAAAATTGGTGAAATTGTTGTTGAAACCAATCGAAGCGCAATGCCTTCTTTTATAAAGAAAAAGCCAACTGTTGTAGGAAGCCGACAGGTGGAAAGGTTCGAAGAAATGCCTTGATATCCGCCGGATATCAATAATAATATTCAAGTGCGTATCCGTTACAACCGGAATTTGGGTTTTTTTCCTTTTTCTTAATATCTAAAGCAAACAATGTGGGTGGATTATTGCGATCTTGTTGGGACGTCAAACACAAGTAGATTGTGTCTGTTCATCTGGCAATACGAAACGGAAGTTGTTCCAGTTTTTCCTATGAAATGTCCAATTTAATATTTTGTAGAATGCAGCTGTTGTCTTAGAGTAATCTCTTGTTTCGTCGGAGTCTGACGTATAAGATAACACGAGCCCCCCCCCCTTCAAAATCATATCAATATTCTCGTGAAATTGTATAAGCTACTTGTGTATACGTCTCTGTTATGAATTATTGATTATGGCGGGGAAGCAACGATTAAAAGAGAGGTTGAGGGAAAAACAGCCTTAAGGGTTACGGGGGGGGGAGGGAAAGAGAGAGAGAGAGAGAGAGAGACAAGAAGTTGATTAGCATTAAATTTTGGTTCTTCCCAACCAGTTTCAAGGTTTTCTTCTTCTTTTGCTCTTGGGGCTTGGTGCTGAAGTTGAACGTTATCATCATCGTCATCTCACGACGACGAAAGACACAAGAAACTCGTTTTTTTTTTTCTTTTCTTTTTGGGTGATGTCCTTCGTGATTTTCCTCGTTTCACGAAGTTGCAACCAGCTTGTGTCTTGTTTCGGCGGGATTTTTTTTAATCCTAACCCTCCAAGGAAGGAAAAGAAATAAAACGCCCCTGGCTAAATTACGTCTCTTAAGAGTTGACATTGTACTATATATCTTGTTTAAAGTACATGTAACGAGGAAAGAAAAAAAGGGAGTTAGACATACACACACACACAGCTAAGAAACCAAAAATACGTAGGTGGAACTTGAATGGTTTTTTTCTTTTTGGCCGGGGACGTATACGAGTCCTTGATCTGAACGCCACAGGATGTTGTTGGGTCACGCGGCAGAGGTCACCCGCTGACGTTTGAGATTTATGTCGAAATGTTTCTCCTCCCCCTCCCCCCTCTCTATCCGAACATCGCCCCCGTTTTTTGTTTTGTTTTTTTTTTGTGTCAATTTTGTTGTTGTTGTTGGAACAATTGAATATCCGATTTTTCCCATTTTTTATTTACAGGTGCGCATTTTTTTTTTTTTTTATTGAAATTTCGTACCGTGCACGCCATTCTTTCCCTTACATTTTTCGTGATTACGCAACACGCACATTGGCCAAAAAAATCAGTTAAAATAGTGAGAGTGTGCGCGCGTCTCTTAAATAAAAAGAAACAGTGTCGGCATATAGAGAGAGAAAGAGAGAGAGAGAGATCCCGTATCGGTGGAACTGCACCGAAACAATGGAAGTGGAACAGCTGGAACGTTCGACTACTGGCGCTGGCCGTGTATTTTATCGGCCGGCCTCGCGTAATCGAATCAACAGTATGGAAGGTGTGGTGATAAGTGGCGCAGAGACTCAGCAACAGCAGCAGAGAATCCGGTTGGCATCTTCCGTCCTATCGGTGGCCACCATCATCAAAACGGAACCGCGCAACTCCGATTCACCCACGACCACACCTCTCCAACAACAACAACAACACAACTCTTCCTCTTCTTGTTCTTCTCCTTCTCCGTCCTCTGCTAGTTCGATCCGTCGATCACGCTCCCGCATCAGTACAGGGTAAACAATCATTTCAAAAAAACAAAACAAAAGATGGTGTGGGTGATTGTGTGTGGATGATGGACGTTTCCCCCCTCCAAAAAAAAAAAAAAAAATCTTTTCTTTTATGTTTCTGAAATTGCAAATCCGCATGCGCTTTTCACATTTTTTAAAACACAAAGATGCAAATTAAACACGGCTATGCTTTTTTTTTTTTTTTTAAATATTGAAATTAATAACTAATCCCGCCCAAGGGCAGGAGTTGATTGTTGTGTTTGATTTCGAAAAAGACAAACAAAAATGAACTGATAAATATTTCAAAAAAATTGTAGGGGAGGCAGCCCATTGGGTAGTTCACCGTCACCGACGTCGCCATCTGCCGCAATGCACCCGATCTCCATGTCGTTGCTACATTCATCGTCGCCGTCATCTTCGCATCACCACCATCCGCACCATCCGCATCAATCGTTTTACGGAGGAGGATCGACGACGCCTACGTTGGTAGGGGCGTCGGCCAGCGGATCGGTCCATTCGCCGAGCCCGTTGAAACGATCCAGGCACATCAACAACAACAACAACAACAACAGCAGCAGCGCTATGGAAGAATGGTTACCTTCGCCCGGCCAAATGTCTGTCGATTCCATGTCGCCACCGCCTCCGCCCAGCAGTTCGTCCATGTCGATGAGGGCAGACGGCCTTTTAGAGCCGGGCCAGCAACAGCAGTTGCAACAGCAACGCGCGTCCAGCAATGGCCATTCTACCTTACCGCCTTCGGTCATCTCGTCGTCGAACGGCTATTCACCATCGCCCATGTCGACGGGCAGCTACGAGCCGCCATTCAGCCCTGGCGGTGGAGGAGGCAAATTAGGTCAGTCCCCCTCCCCCTCTCTTCTTATTTTTCTTTTCTATTTCTCTTTACATGAAGGGAAGATTTTTATTATTATTATTATTATCATCGAGTTTTGGCAGGGAGCATGTGGTGAAAAGGGACGCATTTAGAAAACATTGGTGAAATAAGACTCTCTCCTAATTCGCTCTCGTGGAAAACCGTCTTCTCTTTTTGATTGGGACGAGAAGCGATCGATCCGCTTTCTATAAGGATTCCGTGGAACGGGCTTCGCTACCAGTCCGTCTTTGTAACACAGTTTTTCGTCGTTGTGTGCGTGTGTCGCTAAAGCCCTCGATTGAGGGTCACGATCACGTGCCGCAACGACTACAGATGGAAGCTCTAAAGGAAGACAGGGAACGCGTACATTTAACCGGATTTTTTTATTTTTCAGGCCGTCCCGTGTGTGTTTGTTGTTATTGAGGGGGAGGTTGTCGAACGCACCGCCGTTGTCCGGAGAAGGAGAGCTTGACCAATTAGATTAGAAGAATTCCCGAGTTTTCTTTTCTTTTCTATGTTTTTTTTTGGTGGGCTTTTATTTTTCTTGGGCGACTACGGTGCCATCTAGCGGTCGTTTTTGATACGTTTAAAAATGAAATGGTGGGCATTTTGTTCAAAGACGAATTGGCAAAGAAAGGAGTCATTTCACGTACCTGTTTCGCCTGTTGTTTTTTTGTTTTTTTGTTTTTTTATCTGCATTGCAACAATCGATTGTCAATGACTTTGAGTTGTCTCTCAACGATTAGCCTTGATGTGTCTTGAAGGTTTGAAAGTTTTTCCTCTTTTTCTTCTCCTTTTTTGAACCGGTCGGCTAACCCGGCACTTGTTTTGCCAAACAAAACAACAAACCAATGAAAAGACACAGCGTACAAACAAAAATGAAGGGAGGAGGGGAACAATCTGAAAAGGAGTTGAAAAGAAAAAAAAAAAAAAATTCACGGAGCGAGACTCACGCAAAGGTATGACGTGGCGCAATATCACCATCAACCCTTTCCATCTTCACGTTCACCTTCGGCCCTCGATTTTTTTGTTTTGGTTTGGTTTTTGTTTTTTTTATTTCTCGTTCACCTGTAGCTCCTCAACCTCGATATCTTCCTCCAATCAAAAGATTGGCTTACAGATTGAGATGGAAGTTGGGTGGAGGGCAACAGCACCGGCCGAGTTCTCTCTTTTCCCTTTCAGCGAGAGAGAAATTTCAGAATGTGTTGATTTTCCGTCTAAAAGAATTCGAAAGACTTGTTAAAGGCGAACAGAACAAGTGAATAAAAGAAGGCCGAGAAGAAGTGAACCGATGTGGCAAAATGTTTTGTCCAAGTTGTTGCCCCATTTCTTTCAAATGAGGGAAATGATTAGAATGTCGAGACGAGGACAGACAGTGAAAAGAGAGAAAGAGAGAGAGACAGAAGAAATATAATAATAATAAAAAAAAAAGCTGTTGAATGGAGTGAGTCAGTAAGTAGGGCGTGTGTGCGTTCAACTAAATATAGCAAAGTGGTCGGAGCACTTTCTCGATACGGCGCAGATCCCTTAGAAAAGGATTCCCGCAGGCCAAAAAGTTTTCGACGCAAGGGCGACTCGGCAGTCACGATTTTTCTGATTCTCCTTTTTTTTTTTTTTTAACTTTTGTGGAAAAGGAGAGAAAGAGAGAAAGAGAAAAGATAAGAAAAAAATAAAAAATAATAATGACTTAAAATCGAAATGCGCCATTTCCTGGAGCGTTGACTTATTTTTCTTTTGAAGTTGCCTCTATTCTTATTATTTTTCTTTCAATAATTGACTCTCTCTCTTGTATTTCCTTTTGGAACTCAACCTTGGATTGCACATTTATTATAATAATTATTAAATATGTTTCCCGTGAACGCCACTGGGGTAATCACGAACTCGACATCAAGTTCCCTTTTTGGTTCATAGATGGCGTTAGAATTCCCTAATCTTCTCAATTAAATCAGTTTTTTTTTTTTTATGAATAAAACTAAAAAAACGAGTTTGAAATGAATGTAAACTATAACTTTGAACTTGAAAAAAAGGGGGGGGGGAATTCAGAAAAGAAAAGAAATAAAAAAAAAAAGGAAGTCGAGTGAGCTCGGCCAAACGGGGACGATTTGAAAAGAATCGTAAGTCGACGTCGGATAATCATTGCGATGATTATTATATTATGTATCTTTATATCGAGAAAGGCTCTTTCTTGTTGGCTATATGGTACGTTATTATAATAGTAGCACGCAGTCGCGATTTCCTTCCCGTTCATTTTCCTGTCGGCCCTGCCGTTGCGGAATCAACAACAATGGAAGTCACGAACGACACACACACACACACACAAAGTCCCTTTTTCCTCTTTCCTATCCCGCGAGAAAGAGAAAAAAAAAAAATGGGGAAGAAAGGGAAATAGTGTCACGACCGAATTTCCTGTTAGCCTATTGGGGCTAACAAAAAAGAAAAGGGGAAAAATAAAAATAAAATAATTGTGTGCACTATTGACAATGATTTTTCTTTTTTCTCTCTCTCTCTCTTTAAAGAATACAACCGAAAATATCACATTTTTTTGGAATGTGAAGAAAATGACGGTCATCATTTATTTTATTTTTTGGGGTGCGAGAACAAATAAATGTACATTTAAATCAAATAAATTGCTATATTATAAGGAGCCGGATCTATTTTTAGATATTTTTTTTTTTTTACTTTTATTTATTTAAAAAATAAAAATGAAAATAAATAAATGTAAAGATGCGGCATCGACCATCTGTCGTCGATATATATTTTTTTTTTTACTCGAGCAGACACATTATGGCGGATGAAGCGCTCCCGCTGGGTACCGTGAAAGAAAAAGAAAAAGAAAAAAACCTTCACTCTGCGATTAAAAAGAATCCCGCGCGCACCTGTTGCGCGCGCGCTTAAATTTTCTAATATATATATTTTTTTCTTTTTAATTTTCTATTTAAAGAAAATTTTTTGTTTCCTCCATCTTAAAAACGATTTTACTAGCGAATATAATTCCTCGAATTGAATTGCATTCAAATTTAATTCAATTGGAATAATTGTTCTAGTTTTGTTGAATCGAGTTTGCGTGGCCGACGTTGGAAACAATTGAATTCGTAATGCCAATGCGAAATGAGGACGTGCTACTTAATTCAGAACAAAACAAAAACAAAAAACTGTGAGAAATTCTGACGGTCACGGTCGCTTATTGAAGATGGAAGACGGTGGCGCCACCATCGCTACTCACGACCGAAATTAAAGAATATTATTTTTTTCCATTTTTTCAAGCGTGACTTAGATATTCAATTGCTCCATTCGAGAGTGAATCTTTGTTGGCCTGAAAAATGAACATAATTTACTATTACAAACCACCGCAATGTGTATTCAAAAAATGAAATGCGACAGATGCCACGGTGGTGCGCTAGTTGTAAAACAAAATGAACGAAAACTTCAATTCACTCGGTAGGAAAAATTTAAATGATAATAAGTACAAGCTCAAGTTAATAACAGGTATAATTGGTTTGCAATTTCATTCAGTTCATAAAAAAAAATCTCTTAAATTCGAAGCTTTTTATTTCATTTTGTTTTTCCAACTCCCGCACTTCCTCGCAAGGACGTCCGAAGGTTAATTATCGCCTTCCACTCCACCGTGGCATCATCATCTTTTTTTTTGTGTGTCTGTGTGTCTGTGTTAACTGCGGCTCCGATTAAGAATTCAAATAACTTGAGAACATGTACACAAAATCCTCGCAGAACGAACAAACACATTGTAGTGGGGTTTTATTTTTTTGCATTGTCACACAACAATCTTTCTTTACGTAATCTCCATCGCCCATATAATTATTAAGGTAGAAACTAAAAACATTTATTATTTGTCCACTGCGATGATGATGACAGCCACAATTTCCCATCGCACCGAGATGCAAATTGGTGTGTGTTGTCTCTACCCCATATCATCATATGTAAATAATCTGAGCTCTGACTACTATGTGCGCATTAATCAATTAGCTCAGCATTGTAGCGTTTATAGTAAACGAGCTGTATAAGAAGAGAAAGTATTTATTTATTTTTTCTTTTCAAAGCGGCCAAGGCCGGTTGTTTCCCTTTTTTTTTTATAGTTTGCTTCATTTATTTTCTCTCTCTTTGGATCGGTGGTATTGACCGCATCGTCCCACTGATTTTGTTATTCTAGCGGCCTTGTAATTGTCCATTGATGCGATTCAATCGACGATGCCATTTGTGTGCACTTGTTGTTGGCTCTTTAACCACATCGCCAGGTGTTTTCTGTATGAATTTGTGTGGCGATTTGGGAAGCATTTCTTTTAAATGAGGCTTTAAAGAGAATCGATCATTCCCAAGCGTCCTTTATAGAGAGGTGGGTCACAGTGTTACACCCGGCTTTTTCGATCGGCCAAATTCAATTTCCCCTGTTTGTTCTGTTTGTTTATTTTTGTATCCAGAAAATGTTGACAGTTTACGTTCGATTCGTGAAAGAGGTTTCCTTTCGCCATTGAAAATGTAATGGAAAAAAATAATAATAGCCAAGAGTGTAAGAAGCGTGTAATCTTTTCACCAACGACTGCCACGCCCCGTATCAAAAGATTGGATCTCGAATGGCTTCAGGTGTTGATCAGAGAATAGGCAAACAAAAAATCAAAACCTCTCGAGATCTAACATTTTTCTTCTTCACTTTGAAGTGTAAATCAATTCATCCCTCGGTTTATCACGTTGTCGTGAAGGGGGGACCTATCCCAATCGTTTAATTCAGTTGATCTGCACGTTTTTTTAGTGTGTATACCTTTATGGATTAAATGTAAAGAGGGTTGAAAAGAACAGGAGATCAGGGGGGGGGGCAATATTCCCGAAGGGCCTTTCGTTTTCTTAATTTCTTTTTTTTTTTTTACCTGGTTCACAAGAACCTCCCCGATAGCCATCGTACCCAATAACCAGTTGTTGTTGTTTCTTTTTCCTCGTATAGGCTCCCTTCTTTTGTTTTAAAACTTGGAACCATTTCGTTGTTGTTTTGCCTTGTCGTTACTATGGCGACTCGATGACTCCATTTTGGATCGTTGAGATAAACAAAACGTTTTTGTTTTTTTTTTACCCTGAAGGGAGCATTCGGCAAGTTAGTATAACTTTATGAGGATAAACTTACGGCTTGAATGGAGATATCCAATCGGGAACGAAAACATAAAACAAGGGGGGGAGGGCATAAACACACGCCCTTGAATTGCGCCATTGTCGAGACGGAAAACCGGTGAAGAATGCGAAAGAAAAAAATAAATAAATAAGTTAAACGTGAAAATGTGTGTATTAAAAATCATAAAAAAAAACGGGAACAAAAACAAGGTCGATATTTATGATGAAAATCAGAGGCAGAGAGAGAAGCATTTAACAAACATAAAAAAGAGAGTGTGTGTCGTTGCGCCACTATTAGAGACACTGGTTACGTCGCACAGGAGGAATCGCTTGTGGACGACCATTCGTTCCGCTTGAAATAAGAAAAGATTTTTCCTTTGTTTTCTTTATCGCTGGGTTGGTTCGTTCACCTTGCCGCAAGCTCCACAATTATTTATTTATTTTTATTAAACCTCTCAGGCCAGATCGTACCTCTCGATATCTTTTTCGAAAGTAACCTGTAGAATTGGATGTTTAGGTTCAAATGATTAGAGCCACTTGTTTACCTACCCCGCCAACTGTCTAAATGCAATTCATTTGAAAGTTTCTAGTTTTTATTTTCATCGGCTTTCAACGCTCCAGTGAAGAAAAGACGACTTTGAGAACGTCCCCCCTCCTCATTTTTGTTTTATTGAACGCGGGACGTTGACTTTTGGTCCATAGAGCCGTGACCGAATTCACGATCGTTTTTGTTTTTGTTTTTTTAACGCAATCATTTGAAAACCTTGGCAACGATTTTCAAGTCTTCTTTTTTTTGGTTTTTTTAATCCATCAGATACGTTAAATTTTTACGAAAATTAACACAACCATTTCTTCGTGTTTTTTTTTACAACCTCCTTTTTTTTCGAATTTCCCGCGTGAGTGTTTTATTTTTTTTTATGGAGATTAGCTAAAAGGAATTTCAGTGGCGATACGCTTAGTTGATCAAGTGATGCGCTTAAAAGGAGCATCTTCCATGTACAAAATATAATTTCGTTAACAAGTTTTTTCATTTTTTTTTTTTGCTACAAATAAAGAAAAAAAAAAAAAAGGTTTTGGTTTCGGAAACGCTTCGTTGATTTTCCTGTCCTTGAAAAATAAAAATAACATTTTGGGAAATGGCACCGCGACGCTGGGCGTCTCCCGTGAGTCCAACTCGGCGTGAAGGGTGAAAAGTTTTTAGGAATTTCTCGAAAGGAAAAAAAAAAAAAAAAAATGTTGATGCAACTTGGGTGTGTAATCATTCACGTTTGAATGATGCAATTCACCTTCAAAACCTCGATGAACAATTTGTAACTTGATTTTTTGGTTGTTGTTTAACTTAGCCAATAGGGGGGTGGTCGTCGTACGGACGTTGTTTCTATGTGTTCTCGGACTCTTTTAATTACTGCTGCCATTACCTGTGTCCTTGTAAGCCAAGAAAAAAAATAAATAAAGGGACACATATATTTCTATGTTTGGGGCGGCTTCTTTCCCCCCCTGCAAGTTGGAGGTCCGCCGCCAGCCGTCAGACACCGACAAACCCCCAAAGCGCGAGCGCACCTGTTGCCTCTTCTTCCTCATATGTTTATTTCTTCTTTCTTTTATATGTATATAATAAGACGCAATTCAACCTTCTCTCTTTTTTTCTTTTCCCCCTGCCTTGTGGTATGACATGACACGAAGAATGACGTCATCCACTTTTTTGAATGTTTTCTTCTTCTTCTAAAAATAAAAAAAGGAAGTTGGCATTTTTCAAAAATCAGTGAAACTTCCTTTTTCCTATTTTGGTTTGAATTTTCTCCAGTTGCCGATGCAATGACCTGCCCCTATTTACCGACAAACCTCATTTGTTTAGATTTTTTTTTTTGTTTTCGGTTCGTTCTAAGAAAAAAGAAAAAATGCGACAGATGGATTTCTTTTTAAACGAAGACCGCCCACAGTTTTGTTCCGATATTCTCCCCCAACTCTAAAAAAGAAAATTGTCGGTTACAAGGTCATCAACTATAAGAACATGCAAATTCTATGAAATATTTCGATTTGATCATGTTTCTTATTTTTCGAGGTTATCTGGCTGGTTCAAAGTTCCCTCTGTCACAAGAGCTCACGTAAAATCCCCAATAACGAAAAATGCCTTTCGTTTCCAATGAAATTTTACATGGCGATCGAATAGTTGAACGAAAATGTCAAACGTTTGAAAAAAAAAATCTGGAAAAGATTGTTGGTGATTGTCGTAGCAAAGGAGACATAGTATCTGTGCCGAGTGTCAAAAGTGTCATCAGATACGAGTCGTTTAACACGACCTTTTTTTTTCTCTTCCGTTCGAGAGTTTCTCGAATAACGCGGTTGCGTGACGACTGTTTTCGGGGCGGGACGGGTGGGGTGAGCACATGCCACGAATATTTTGAATGAGAGGAGGAGTCAGAACAGACATTGTATTTCACTTACCTGTAAAAATTAAAAGCCGAATTTTTGGATTTTAATTTTTTTCATCGACAGATGTCGCAAGTTGTCACCAAAATGGATGTTCTTTTTTAAGAAAAACAAAACAAAACAAAAGGTTGGGGCTGGACTAGTGCGTCGCTGTCACTTTTCTCGTGTCCCCTCTTGTTTCATCTTCTTTTAAATTTTGATTCGATACTAAATCGGGAAAAATCGCAGCAGATGGTTTAAGACTTGCCCCCCGCGGGGGTGCACGCCTCGGGCTATCAATAGCAGACGAAATCAAGCGAAAGTACTTTTTTTTACATCAGCTGTGGGGGGGTTCGACGGACTTGATCCTACTGGTGGAAAACACCAGATTGTGTGTGTCTGGTTCCTCTCTCTCTCTGTGTGTCTCTGTGTTAGCACACACACACACACACACACACACACACATGAAGGGCGCCTTCTTCTTCTTCCTCGTTCGCCTTATCATTTTTTTCTTTTCTTCTGTCTACCTGTGTGTGTGTGGTGTGTGTTCTATAACCAAATGTTGGCCTTCATACCTGGCCGCAAGGCATCCTTGAAGTCTTTTGGATCACTCTTCCTTTTCATCATCATTTCTTTAGGTTTTGCTGTATTCTTCCTTCTTTCTCTTATTTTTTTTCAGCCTTCGTGTTGGCTGGAAACTATTTTTTTTTTTATTTCTTCTTCTTACCTGTGTCGATTTAGCTCGAGGCTTTCGTCTTGCACACCTTGATCAACCCCTCAGGGTATTGTTTTTTTCTGGTTTATTATTTCTTTTTTTAAGTTATATATATTTTCTTCTTCTTCTTCTTCTTCCCGTCTGTGTGAAATAATATACAACGGACAAATTATTCAAGAAATGCTTCTGGCTCTCTTGGCAATCGAAAGTGTGTGTGTGTGTTGTCTTTTCAATGCCAAAAGAGCCAAGACAAGGGTATAGGCGCTGACGACGCATTTGTGTTCCACGTGATTTTGGAAACCATTTTTTTTTTTCCCACTCTCAAAAGGAAAAAAAAAAAAAGTGGATCGATGTCGTAGTGCGGACGTACTTTGCAACAGGTAGCTCTTTTGTCTCCAAAAAATTGTTTTTTTTTCTTTTTCCTTATAGTTGCTGAAACCTTTTTTTTTTTTTTTTAAGAGGGGAGGAGCTTTAAACTTTTTTTTTTCTTTAGCATAAAATAAAAAAAAGTTCCACCCACAGAAAAGAAAAAAAAAAATTTTGGGGGTTTTTCGGTGTGTGTGTGTGTGTGTGTGTGTGTTGTTCTTCTTCTTCCTTTTCTTGTTTCTCTTTTCTTTCCGTCTGTTTGAAAGAGAGAGTGGTGCTGGTAGGGTGTCAGCGTCCAAGTCTTGGCAGTCGGTTTTGCGACGTCAACCAGTTCACTTGGGTGTGTGTTGGTCGATTGTTTTTGTTGGTGTGTTCACAAACCGTCGGTGCAAAAAAAACCAAAAAACACAATCGAACGTCAAACAATTCGAAAAGAAAAAGTGTAATTCAAATTAGTGTCGAGGTGCGCTTGTTTGATTGTGTAGAGGACGCCGATTAGAGCGAAAGTGAAAATCGATTCCCATCGCTGACTGTTGTGATTTTCTAAACCTCATTTGGGGTGTGTGTGTCTGTGATCGGTTCTCCCGTTGTTGGCCAGCAAAATAGAAAAAAAGACGGGCAACCTTGGCCGAGTATCTTGTTACGCAGAAAAAAAAAAAGCAAATTGAATATTGTGCGGCTTTCAACGTCCTTGACATCAACGACATCGAAAATTAAATTGGCAAAAAAAAAAAAAAAGTCTTCCGCAGCTGGAATCGAACACGGAGGCTTCTTGTCTTTCTGTTTGTTTTTTTTTCTTTCGTGTTCTTTAAAAAAATCAAATCCACGTTCATTATGTGGCTGGTAGTGAGGCCACGATCGTGATAAGAACACGCACAAGTACAGAGTGTGTGGCGAGGGCGAGTGGATGGATTGGTTAATGAGCTTTATTTTTGTTCTGTGCTGCTCACTAGGCAATTAGCTGGTTGTATCGTCTTGCCCTTGTGTTTCTCTTGTCGTTCATTTTTGTTATTTTTCATTGACAAAAATGACCATGGGCGATCATGGTGAAGTCAGTTCGTCATCTTCTGTGCCGATGACCACATCTCCGTCTGCGTCCTGGCAGTCGAACCGCGCGACCAATCAACAGCAACAGTTGAAATACCCTTACGGTCACGTGACCCGCGGTGCCAACAAAATGCTGGCCAGTTACTCGCTGCCCGGTCAAGTGATGCGTAGCAACGCTGTGAGCACGACGACGGCCAACGGCCATCGCCATCCTCTTTTGCATCAGCATGCCCATCACGGATCGAATCAACAATCAACCGGTTTGATGCAACCGCCGTCTTTCGCTGCCAACGGCGGCGCAGGCGGCGGCATCGTTGCTGCCACCACGGCCGGCACGACCGTCTTGACCGGTTTGCACCACCACAACCAACTGCATTTACTCAACAATGGCGGCAGTCCGTCAGACGAGCATTCACTTCCGTCCTCAGATATTGGCGAAGTTGATTTAGATCTGTGGGATCTTGACATTAATGGACCGTCCGTCAGTCCCCAATCGTCGACGGGCGGTGGACACAGTCCCGCCGTCCCGCCAGGCAGACGATCGTCTGACACGTCCTCTACTTCAGGTCCCTTTTTTTTGTTTTTGTTTTAATTGTGTTACTTTTGTGACGGAGACATGTGTATAGAACGATGGATCATTTGTTTATTCTTCTGTTTTTTTAAATGGCCTTGTGTCACTCTACTGCGCATGTCCGTCCATCCGGAGCGGATGAATGTCGACCGTGAAATGAGATTCAAATTTTATTTTTTTTGTATGTGTGTGTGTGTTAAAAGATGACGATGGCACATCCTTTGCAGGAATGTCTTTCAAGTGTTTTGTTAACACAAAAAAAAAAAATAGAAAAGGGCGTCGCTAAATAACCCCGCCCTTGTCGTCTAAACAAGGCAAGTTTTGTGTGTGTGTGGCGTCGCGGCGCTGTCTCTCTTTTTCAAGGTCGACATCACCTTCATTCCACCTTCTCTTTCGGCCGATTAACCAACCGTGCGCGTGTGTGTGTGTGAGAGAGAAAACCGCATTCAATCTAGTGGTTTTCTTTTCTGTTTTTTTACATCATTTTTTTTCTTACCTTCTTGGCTTCGTTGGTGACGACATTCATACACCACATATGCCTCCACCCCCTCCCCTCTCCTTACCATTAAAGATGGAGAACTTTCTCTCCGCGTCTCTTTCTCACAGGTAGCAACCGGAGTTCGAAAAGACAATCGGAGGGGGGATTTTTTTTTTTTGTTCTTTTTTTAGCTTAAAACGCAGAAGAATCACAGAATGTGGATGAACAAAAAAACAATAGGAAATGAATAGAGGACACAAAAAGTTTTTTTTTTTTTCGGTGTAAGGGTCATAACTCCCAGGGCAAGAAGAATCCCCATAGCTACTTGCGTTTTTTGTTTTTTTAAATTTTAATATTTCCGCGGAATCGGCTCCGGAATTATTAGGGGAGGTGTTTTTTGTGTGTGTCTGGTGGGACCGAACTCCCCCCCTCTTTAAAAGAAAATAGTCCAGGCTATATAGACTGTGTCTCGAATGTCCTTGCGTGTCCTTTGAATTTTATTTCATTCTTTTCGCTTAGATACCAAAAGTAGCCAACATTCCTGGAAAAAAAAAATATAATTTTTGTTGAAACCCCTTTGTGCACTTAGTTCCCTTCTGAAATGTTCTTTGGAACTATTTTAAAGCGGTATTTAAAAAAGAAGAATTTAAAAAAAATATTATATTTTTTATGAGTCATGTTGTTTCAATTTGACAGATAGGGAAACTTGAGCCTGGAACATGTTGATTTCATCATTTCAGTGTTTTTTTTTTTTCATGTAGTCCAGATGTTTTTCATTTGAATATTTCTGATGAAATATTTGCCAAAATGATTGATTTATTTATTTTTTTAATTCTTCTCGCTTTATTTCAACAGGTCGAGAAGATTTGTCGCCACCAGGCAGCGTCAATGGCGGCGGTGGCTATTCGGTGGACAGTTTCACCGACGCCAAGAAGAAGAAAGGTCCCGTACCTCGACAGCAAGAGGAACTGTGTCTGGTCTGCGGTGATCGAGCTTCCGGTTACCACTATAACGCCCTCACCTGCGAAGGATGCAAAGGTAATCTGATTTACATTGAAAAGAAATCAAAGAAACAAATTGAATTGAGAGACTTTGGGGCTGTTTGTTTTTTGTTTTTTTCAGGATTCTTCCGGCGGAGTATAACGAAAAATGCAGTCTACCAGTGCAAATACGGAAACGGATGCGACATTGACATGTACATGAGGCGAAAGTGTCAGGAATGTCGACTCAAAAAATGCCTCACGGTCGGCATGCGGCCCGAATGTAAGTTTTGCAAACAATCAAATCTTTTTTGTTTTTTTTTTTTGTATAAATGACTGCGGGGGTAGGTGTAGTGTTATTCATCGAGGAAGACGCGCATTTCCCACACGATTCATTAGCGCAAACGCATGATCCATTTAATGGGCATTGTTTCTTTTCGGACGTGTATCGAATGTGTGCCTCTTTATTTTCAATCGTTACTTACTCGTTCCAAGTCGGTGCAATTGAAAACCCCTCCCTTTGTTGTGGTTTTTTTATTGATGGCCACGGTGTTGAAATGGTGAGACGCTTTTCTGCTGCGAGACGGGATAAACCACACACCGTACGTGTTTTGTGTATGTTAATCAGAGATGAGGGTCTGCTCGACATCCGGTTTCGATTCGAGTCTCTCTTTTTTTTTTATTGAATTTTTAATTAAGTACCAAGGCGCTTTTTTTTTTTTTTTAAAAATTTCATATCTCAAATGTGTCTCCAGTTCGTTATTTATCGATTTATGAAAGCATCGGGTTTAGGGAGGGGAGGGGGAATGTTAAAAAGTTAAAACAAAAATAATAAATAGTTGAATGATTGCACAATGCGTTGTGGCAGGTGTTGTGCCCGAGTACCAGTGCGCCGTCAAAAGGGAGGCAAAGAAAGCGCAAAAGGAGAAGGACCGGCCCAATTCCAGTTCTTTGGGATCACCTGACATGAAAGAGCCGGAAATCAAGGCCATCCACCAGCAACAACAACAGCAGCAACAACAGCAAATGCAGCAGCAGCAACAGCAGCAATTACAGCAACACATACACGTAAGACAAGCAACTCCACCTGTTGATGGATCGTGGTCGAACTCGTTTGTTTTAACAATTTATCATTGGGGCGGTGGCTCTCGACCAGGTGTTGGACGAGAAACCGATGATCGTTTGCGGCCCTGCCAACGGTGGAGTCAGCAACGGATCGCCCGTCAAACCCCTCAGTCCCGAACAGGAGGAGCTCATCAACCGGCTCGTCTATTTCCAGGAAGAATTCGATCAGCCGTCCGAAGAGGACCTGAGGAAAATTTCGGTGCGTTCGATTCCCGGATCCTCCACTTTCTTTTTTTCTTGTTGCATATTTTAATATTTCATATTTTCAAACCAAAGACGTCGGGCATTCACGAGTCGGACGCCGATGCCAAATTTAAACACATAACGGAGATGACGATCCTGACGGTGCAACTGACGGTGGAATTCTCGAAGCGGTTGCCCGGTTTCGACACGCTCCTGCGGGAGGATCAGATCACGTTGCTCAAGGCGTGTTCCAGCGAGGTGATGATGTTGCGCTGCGCACGGCGCTACGACGCCAACACGGACTCTATCGTCTTCGCCAATAATCTGCCCTACACCCGCGAGTCGTACAACATGGCCGGCGTCGGTGACACGGCCGATTCGCTCTTCCGCTTCGGCAAGACCATGTCTCTCATGAAAGTGGACAATGCCGAGTACGCTCTACTCACGGCCATCGTCATCTTTTCGGGTATGTTTTTATTTTATTTTTATTTTTGTTTTGTTTTTTAAAATTGAAATTTACATATTTTTGACCGTGAGCGGATTTTTGTTTGATTTCGTTTGTCTGATTAGAACGACCGGGATTGGTGGAGGCGAGAAAGGTGGAAAAGATCCAGGAGATTTACCTGGAGGCGCTGCAGGCTTACGTGATGAACCATCGGGTGCGGCCGATGACGGAGTTTGCCAAACTCTTGTCGGTGCTAACCGAGTTGCGCACGCTCGGCAACCTCAACTCTGAGATGTGCTTTTCTCTCAAGCTCAAAAACAAGAAACTGCCGCCCTTCCTCGCCGAAATTTGGGACGTCCATTCGTGAACGCCATCTCTGCCCTTTAGGAAAAAAACAAAAACGAAAAAGCAGCACGCCACGCGTGATTCTACTACACCTACCCCGCGCTCCGTAACACAAAGTACTCCGCGTCCAAAAGTGAAAAGAAAAGAAAAAAAAAAAAATCGTTTTGGCTCCTGCCCCAGATCTTTTTTTTTTTTTTCCAAAATCCGGACCAATATGCCTGGGTTTAAACAAACAAAACAAAATGTTCTTGTTATTGAGTAGATCGTTGGGAAGCGCGCGGACTTTAGTTAGTTGGCCCAGGTGTTCACGATCCAAGTATAAACGGAGAGGACGAAGTAGGCAGAGAAAAGAAACACAGTACCTGAGAGAGACAAGTTTCGCGCTTCTCTCTTTGGCGCGCGATTCATAAGAGTTTAAACAGTTAACGGTAAGGCTCGTGTTTCATGTTTGTACATGTGGTTTTGTGATGAAAGATCTTAGTGCGACGATAGAAAGGCGGATAGAAATCCACATTTTTAAAGCGTTTGGGTGGGGAAATGTAAAAAAAAAAAAACAAAAAAAAAGGGGGGCAAATTGTTTGTTTGTTATTAACGAAAGAAAAATTTTAATTCGTTTTCTTCTTGGCAAATTGGGTTGTGAGATTTAGGCCAATAATTTATGTTGCCGGACAGAAATTGTTTGCCCAAAGACTAACTAAGAAAAAAAAATTTAAAAAGAAAACAGACGATAGGAACGGACAATTCAAAATCACGGGGTTGTGACTTCTTTTTTTTTCACGTTTTTTTGTTATGTGTAAAACAAAAATTTCGTTTTCTGGTTTTTGAATAGCAAAAATTGAACGACATCTTAGCCCCGAAATTGAAAAAAAAAAGACTATTTATCTCTTCGTGCGATGTGTACAGTAAAGGGAAGTGAGCTGGTAATTTATATTATTGATTATGCAAAACGGAGAAAGAACACACACCCCAAGAAGGAAAATATCGTCGTATAAAAAATCCATTGATTAGCTGAATACTTTCCTTTTTTTCTTTTATTTCCCCATTTGGCTGGAGAAAATGTAGTTCGTGAAACAATTCATCGATCGATTGTTTCTCAATTTTCTCTCCCTGTTGCAACTTTGGAAAGTCAACACTAAAAAAAGACGTTCGTATGGGGTTACGAATGTGGACCATTTTTATATTTTTATAAAAGCAAAACAAAAACAAAAAACGTATGGAAAGGCGGAAAAGTTGCAAAAGCGCAAAAATTTGTTCGTCGTAATTCGACATCTTGCCGTCTGTTATATGTTGTGTGCTATCTCTGTTGTTGTAACATAATCTTCATAACGGCTATTGTTTCCCGCACAATCTTACCGCCCCTATCTCTCAATTTGGTTCATTTCTTTTTTTGTGTGTGTGACTTGTAACAAATCTGTGAACGCCATTTTCTTTTCCGCATACGCACACATACAAAAACACGAACACAGGGAGGGGAAAAATTAGATAATTGTTATTTTTTTTTTTCGGTTATACTTATTCCGTCTTTGATTATGACACGACCTTTGTCGTTTTTGTTTCCCCTTCCTGGCAAAACATGTATCCCTCCTTTTGCCTCTCTTATTTGAAAGAGAAAAAAAAATGTGGCAATATTATATAACCCCCCCTATTGTTTACTCTGATTTTTTTTTTCACGTCTCTCAAATTGTCGTTTCCATCAGGATTTTTTTTTTTTTTGGTGCACAAAAGAAACGGGGATTTCTTTTTTCCCGATTTTCTTTCGAATTCGTTTATCTTCTCTCATCAGGCTCATTTCTGTTGTAAGAAAAAAACCCCAAAGAGCCTTTGAATTGTTTCATTTGTTGCTTTAATTCGTTTGTTTGTTTTTTATAAACGATTTTCCATCGAAATTTTGTCACTGATAAGAAGAAGAAAAAAAGGAGAGAAAACCAAACATAAAAATGGTTTGCCTTGTTGTGTGTGTGTTTTTTGTATGTGAGGTGCTTTCAATTCTCCTATTTTATATACGCACACGACCGTTTATGATATACATATATACATATAATTATATTCATCCGGAAGTGCTCTA
The DNA here is from genome assembly GCF_020631705.1 of Daphnia magna. Taxonomy (NCBI): domain Eukaryota; kingdom Metazoa; phylum Arthropoda; class Branchiopoda; order Diplostraca; family Daphniidae; genus Daphnia; species Daphnia magna. The sequence goes on from NC_059184.1 coordinate 13,672,752, forward strand.
TTGCTATACATGTAACACGTGTATCGTTTTGTGTGTTGTGTGTCTCTCTCTCTGTGTCCAGTGTGTTTCTCTTTACGGTGCTGATGTGTTCTCCTTCCTTCCTTTTTTATATAAGACACGAGAAAAAAAACACACATTTTTACCTTTGGTTTGTTTGTTTTTTTAATTTGGATGTGTACAACTTTTTTAATTTTAAACAGAAAAGCAAAAACAAATTTGATGATGATAAAACGGTGCGCGTGTTCGAAGATCGCCGGTATATGATAATCGTGTGTGTGTGTGTGTGTGTCAATCGCGATGTAAAACAACTAAAAAAGAAAGAAAGTTGTGTTGTTCTTTTTCTCCTGTCTCGGCATAACATATTATACATTAAACATGAATGAAAACACGAATAACGTTATTATATTGACATTTTGAAAGATTCACTTGTTCACGCTTTTTTTTTTCCCTGATTTAAATAAGGGGAATGATTTGCATTCGATAGTCGCACAAAGTTCGTGGTTCATCAGGTGTGTCGTTGAGGAAAAACTTTTAATCCCAATGTCAGATGTTCAAAATTTGGTAATCCATAAATAATTCATTAAAAAAAACAAAACAACAAAAAACATTGGGATGACGAAGAGGATTTGAGTCCATATCTGGCGGCGTCGCTCAAGATTTGTTTCTTTAAAAAAACAAACATGGCGGAATTATGGATGACGTGTGTACCCAGTCTTGCGTGAACTTGTTTCCCTTGACATTTGTCACTCAGTCACAGCCTTCGGAAAATCTCTACATGTTTCAGTCATTGGAGAAACGGCCAACGAATTATCATATCTGGCCGTGAAAATCTGTCGAGTCTGGCTGTCAACATTATGCTCACTTTAAAAGCGTTAGGTAATAAAACGAATGTAGTATTTTTATTTTTTTATTTCGTAATTCTACGCTTTTCGAAAAAAAAAAAAATAGTACAAACTAAAATGGCAGCTGTTGTAACCTTGGACGTTCGAGAAAAATGGTCACAAAAATAATAATCCACCTGTTGCAGCCGAAAGCGAAAATGAGCAACAGAAAACGCCAGATGGAGAATTGAACACAATAATATATATATAGTATATTTTTTAAACAGCGTGAAAAGCAGAAGATAAAACTTTTTTTTTTTCTCAAACATATTCACCTTTGTTGGCAATGAGGATAACGGTCTGACATTCACGGCCACCCCAGCTGTCGGCTGCATTTTTGTTGGATGCTGTGCGTGCATCTGAAAGAAACTTGTTCGTCTTTGGAATTCGTTTGGAACATCAGCTTCAGGATTTGGTATGTACTGTATGGCCAGGTGATGCATTGATCAGCGCACGGCCGCTTTTGTTGTTGTTGCTCTACATGAAAAGAGCGCCCAAATTATATTCTCTGATTTTCAAAGTGTAATGACGTTTAATAACTGGCATCATTTTTACGTTTTTGGAATTGGGGTCTGTACGTCTAGAGCACGTGTCTTAATCGTTTTTTTTTTCAACGGCCATTGAAAAACGAAGTGGAAGTTAAACGATGTGAATACCGTGCAATTTAGACTCGTTTTGACTCAATGTCGACTGTTGTCTGCTACGACATAATGGTACAGCAACTGCTTCTTATCGACAAAAATCACGAGATTTCGTGGAAAAAAACTCGACATTGACAGGAGATTTCGAAAATCCTGAACTTTTGTCTTTTTTTTGTTGGTCGTAAGAATGTACTACTATGTAAATGTATTATCTGAATTCCAATCTCCACTTTGAAAACATCTTATGCATCTAAAAGCATACCAAAATGAAAAGAAAAAAAGGCAATAACAGGTGCCATGTTGTCCGCCTGGTGGCCATGGGAAAAAGAAAATGGAGGACGCTTTCACTATGGCGTTATTACTTATTGTTGCTCCGAAATTCTCATTCGTGGCCTCTTTTTCTCGCATGATTGATACAATAATAGAGAAGATAGTCGTTAGCATGTGTTTGTAATAATATCCAGAGGCCCCTTATCGCATACTGATTATGTGTGTCTATAGCCGTCCGATTTGGGAAACCAACTGACGTTCTACTTATCTTTTTTCGAAGAATTGCTTGATGCTGCGCACATCGAAGGCTGGCTTGAGGTCCTTTTAAAAACCCTATCGTAGGAAAATGAGATCTGTTGCTACCGTCCCTCTCAGGTGTTACGTACAGCGACGTATGTGACCAGCAGGTCTGTACTGATGAAGTCAATTCATGAATGTAACAAGTACCCTGGCGGCATTTCCTTGCTGCTAGCGTTCCGCCTACGGGGATGTTCGTTCCAATTTTAGGAATCGTATTAATGCAGAGAGACCAGGAAAAATGGTATATTTATGCTGGTATACTTTTTTTTTTTTTGCCTGAATTATTTGCAGTGATTTCGAAATTCGAATTGGTTTGAAATGCGTTGCTGTTTGCTTTGAGTTAAAAGCAATTGTTTTCTTTTCATTCTTGGCTTGACAGATGGCCTTCGTTGCCAAACCTGATGACAAAGCAAAACACTCGTAAAAATGTGCTGACATTTTGAAAAATTAAGAATTAAAATATGCACTTTTAATCCCTACCTGACATTTTTTAAAAATAACTTGAAATATGAGTAGTTATTTATTTTTCGGCGACAGTTTTGAAGAGTTAATTAAGCTAAGTATCTTAGCCATTTTGAGGACTGATAATATTTCCTTTCTGTTTTTCCCTGCCGATGTCGTGACTTCGTGTCACCTCGAATTTATCAGCAGTAGATCAAACGATGCTAACGTCATGACTCGGACACACTGGCATTTCTGGATTTCAAAGACTTCGGCAAGCAACACATTCGACGAAATCTGGAAAGCCACTGACAATTCCCTTTTTTGTTTTGTTTCAGGTTTCCCTGCATCCATCAATGTGTCTTTTTGGTATCCATTTTTTTCCTCATCACCATGTTCCCTGTCGTAAATATGATCTCTGCAATGTCATTCTCTTTCGTTTCTGCCTCATTGTTGCTGTCGTTTTTAATAGCAATGACGAGCTTTTTACTTGAGACAATTAATTGGCAAGTTATCTTGCAAGTTGAAAATCACTAATTTGAAAATGAAGCATGGACGTTTTTCAGAAACCACTAATTATTATTTTTTTCCACGAAGTCTAGACGTAAGACCTGCGGCCATCTTAAAAAGTAACTAGATGTAATCTTGTTTACCAGATTTATAGACTAAGCCCGATAACCGTAGTAATTGGTAAACCAAACAAGGGAAATGGTCACATGTTACTGCAATTTGTTGTGAACGTAGGCTGTACGTGGAACGTAAAGAGCCTACCCCTCCGCCCACAACTATACTCATAATTATCGACTGATCACATGTTTCTTGAAATTTCATGATCAAGGCTAGAAAAATCGATGTTTCCTTCTTGAATAAGGAAAGCGATTTCCCGATGAAACCAAGTGGCTATATGTGGGTGAATAGCGAACGAAAAGTCTGGCTCATAATTAGAAAGCGAAAGCGTGAAAGTAAGAAAAACTTTTAGGTGGTGGAAACCTGTGTTCTGTGTACGAGTGTAGACCAACCTTGCGAGTAAGTGCAAGAACTAAGGACAGCATTTAGATTGAATCCGATAAGGAAAGATGGATCAATTTATGTAATTGCAGAGGATAATTTTCAAAGTCAGCCCTTTTCTTGTTGTGGGAGACGTATTACCGAGATATCGTTTGTCTGATATGTTTACAGGGCTTTGTTATTAAATCAGTACCATGCTCAGCATCGTGTTCCATAAAAGACGACGGCTCGTGCGAAGGTCGAAATAAATCGTTGCTGCTTTCTCTTATTTTCGGCAACTGCCTTGTTTTTTGTTTGAAGTTTTTGAAGTTTGAACACAAAATCCTTGCAGGAAGTTTTTAGATCTGGCAACATGTTCTGGTGACTGCTAAGAGGGCAACCGAGCAGACGACTAACTAAATAAAAAAGTAAACGTGTTTTGTTAATATTTTGGTGATTTGGATGAACAAAATTTAAAAGCCAGTATTTGTTCATGTGCAAACGCCAGTTACATTTTACATTAAGATGTCTACGTTAGGGCTATTACGGACGCTCTTCAATCCCAAAATAGTAACGCCTAATGCAATCCAGTTGCAGTCATTGAACAGGAGTCCATTCCTTGTCGGGTATAGTAAACATTAATAATAATTACTGAAATTTTTTTTTCCTAAAATCATGCCTTTTTCTGGGCTTCATCTGTTTTTTAAGGTTATTTTTCAACCATGAGCAAGTTAGAACCATGTCTCGGGTGAAAAGAAGAACCACCCACCCACCTTACTGGCATGTGTTAAAGAATAATCAGGTATAAAATAAAATTCTCCAGTCTTAAGATAAATTAATTATTTTGAACTAAATGATGTTTTGGCACAATAAATTCTTTTATAGAGACAAGATGAGAAAATTTCAAGTGATAATTTGCGTTTCGTGAGAGAAGTTATTCAAGATAAGTATAAAAACAAATCTCCCATCAAAGGATCAGATCTTGACATTGAAAAAAAAGAATGGGATCCAAAAACCAAAAGAAGTGGTGTAATTGCAAGAAACATAGGAGTGCAGCATATGTGGGAAAAAGATGGGAAAAAAGTTGTTTGCACAGTGCTTCATGTATGTTCCGTGTTCTAAAAATAATGCTATCAGTGATACCCTAACGCTTTGTACAACACAGGTTTTGGACAATCATGTCATTCGTTACGTCCCACCCGAAGAGTACGCAAAATCCATTATTGGCGCCAAAGTGTTCAGGAATAGAAAACCATTGGGATGTTTAGTGGTGGGTGCTGAAGCTGCAAATCCCGATAGGGTAAGAATGTGGTTACCCCTTTTGATGTCATTTGCTAAATTTTTGTTGATTCACCTGACATATTTATTTTAGTTTACAAGACAATATTGCAGTCTTTTCAATGAAGTTGGTCTGTTGCCCAAGAAACGATTGGCTCGTTTTATTGTCACACCCAACGCCGTTTTGCCACCATGTACTCCATTGACAGCGGGTCATTTCGTCGTTGGACAGGCAGTTGATGTCTACGGCAAAACGTAAGTATCTTCTAGTCCGTCGTTTCTTATGGGTTAGCTTAAAACATGTTTTGTTTGTAGGATTGACTATGGATTTCAGGGCGTAGTCAAACGTTGGGGTTTCAAAGGCGGCCCAGCCTCTCACGGTGCCACCAAGTTTCACAGAAGAGGAGGTACTATTGGAACTGGTCGAGATAAGGCTCGCGTCTGGCCTGGTCAAAAAATGCCTGGACATATGGGTTCGGAAAGACGATTTTGCAGGGGTCTTAAAGTAAACGCGCGGATAAATCTGAGATATTTAATTTTTTTAAATTATAATAATCATTTCGTTTTCTAAACAGATTGTTCGAATTAATATGAAGTACAACGTTATTTACGTGAAAGGAACAGTACCAGGACCCACCAATTCTATCGTACAGATTTTCGACACTCTTTTACCTCGAAGGTTAGCTTTAAAATAAATGTATTAATTTCTTATAAATTGAAAATCTAAACCCACAAAAAAAAACCCTTATGGTACTACAGAAAATTCACCGAAGCTCCTCCTCACCCAACCTATTTCCCTCCAGAAGACGGAACACTACCACAGGAAGACATTTGGGATTCAAGCCTGCATGTCTTCGGCTCACCTTCCATCTCTGTGTAATGGACGGATACCTTTGTTTAGTCAATACATCGTGTTGGAACCATGTCACGCTGATTCCTGTAGCGAACGAAATTCGTAAACGCTTCCTCTCTCAGTGAATTTCGTGGCGATGGCTGTCACAACTGGTTTGTTTCCTTCCTTGTCCTCTAAACCGTATCCGCCTCCACCAGGAGTTAGAAGTCTAAAACTGTCCTGCAATTTCAAAACGGCTGTTTGGTATGCATATCTTTCAATTACTTTAGCTAAATAGTATTATACCCCGGCATGAACGGGCACTGAGCATTTCGCTCCCAAATTCAAAAGCACTCCGTTGCGTCGAAGTAATGAATTGCTGCCTTTAGCACCATCACCTCCACCTGAAAAAGAACAGAATGTTGAGAAAGCTATGCGGATTTGAAATGTAAATCCTTACCTGCTAGTCCATAGGGAGCGTACACGCGTCTCTCCGTGAGCACCGATAGCGTCATCGTTTGCCGGAAGAGCAATTCCCTGCTGATTCCATCTCCGCCTCGATACTTGCCATGTCCACCGCTTCCGTTTCGAAGACAAAAAGATCGCAAGATGACTGGATAACGGCGTTCAAGCACTTCAGCGTCAGTAATGCGAGTGTTGGTCATGTGGGAATGTATTCCACTGCGTCCGTTCCAGTCGGGCCCAGCGCCTGAGCCTCCTGCCACGGTCTCATAATAGCCCATGGTTTCGTCTCCAAACGTAATGTTGTTCATGCAGCCCTGAGAGGCCGCGCAAGCTCCAAAAGCTCTAAGGACAACGTCTACCACCCGCTGGGATGTCAAAACGTTGCCACCAACTACACCGGCTTCAGGATATGGATTCAAAAGACAAGCCTCCGGAATGATGACTTGAATTGGTACTAGGCAACCCTATTTCATGGAGAAATACGAAAATAATTGCGGTGTTTCGTGACGCGTGACATAAGACGAACCTGGTTGAGTGGAATGTCGTGGCCTACGAGGGAACGAAGACAGTAAATAATGGCGGACAGCGATACGGCGCGAGGGGCGTTCGTATTTCCCCACACTTGACAACCGGTACCACTGGAAGATAGGCAAAAGATTAGAAAAACCAATTTCAACCTAATATCTAAATAGGGCTACTATTACGCACGTGAAGTCAAATGTGGCAGATCCTTGGCTAGGATCTATGGCAACCGATAAACAGATGCGCGTCCCATCATCCATAAAATCTTCTGCTTCCAGTTTTTGGCCAGACTTTTGAGCTACTTCTTTTAGCAAAGAGCGTACCGCCATTTCAGCGTTATGTCTTACGTAACCCATATACTGCTGAACTACTTTCAGGCCATAATAAACCATCAGTTCGCTTACTAGACCGATACCCTAAGAATCATAGGGGTTTGGTTAACTGTTCATTTGTATGGAAAGCCCCGAAGACGTAACACACCTTTTGATTGGCTGCCACTTGAGCACGGAGGTCAGATAAGTTATCATGCAAATTGCGGGTCCCAGAAGCACCAGGAATATCTATCTTGCCAGGAGCGTTCAACGCGTCAATAAGTTCTGCTTCTCTGAAGACTCCGTCACGGACCAAGACAAAGCTGAAAAATGATGTAAGTGATAACAAATTAATTAATTGCAAGTAGTAAGTAAGCAGACAACCTTTTGAAAACAGCACCCTCTTCAATCAACATGTGAGAATGCGGAGGCATCGAGCCGGGTGTAATGCCACCAATATCAGCGTGATGACCCCGACTTGCGACGTAAAACACGGGCTTTTGTTGCTTTCTAAATACGAATCTAAACTGTTGATTCCCATTTCGATCAATAATTTCTAATCAACATACTCCCAAAATACGGGCGTGATCACAGTTAGATCTGGTAGATGAGAGCCACCGGCTGATGGATGGTTTGATAGAAAAACGTCGCCAGGAAGTATATCACTACCCCTTGCACGTAACTGAACAGAAAACACTTTTTAAATTTTCAATTAATAACGGCTTTCGAAGATGTATTACTTGGTACTGAACTGCCTCTTGCATAGCTCCGAGATGGACGGGAATATGCGGAGCATTTGAAACTAATCCACCATCTGGCCCGAACAAGGCGCACGAAAAATCCAATCGCTCTTTGATATTGGTTGAAACTGCAGTGCGTTGAAGAATTCTTTCCGAAAAAGATCACGTTATCAACAGCACGATTTGTTGAAAGACGGATGAAAAATTACCTTCCCATCTGCTCAGCAATGCTCATAAAACGATGTGAGAAAATCGACAGCTGAACTGCATCAAGTTCTAAGCCGATGCTGCTGGTCGGTGCGTCGTGTATGGTAATTCGCAGATCACCTTGGACTGTCAATTCAGCTGTCGAGATTGGGTTCGACAATAATAGTTCCAAGTTGATCAATAATCATGGCTGGGCCGGGGATGGAATGGCCAGGTAGAAGGTCTTTTAAAAGAAAGACACTGCAGTCTCTGTACCCGCCTTCAAAGTAGATTGGACTCATCTAAAAGATGCAAACGAATTTTAAATCAATAGATTTTACATCCTGCTATCATTAAATGTACTGTCACAGAAGTCGCTGGTGACGTCGCAGCTGGAAGAGTTTTAGTAGTTTGGATGCCCGTTTTCGCAATGCCTCGAACGCGGATATCGTCGACGATTACCGGACGCTCGTCAATAGTGAAGCCAAATTCTGTTTTGTACCTAGAAGAAAATGGCATATCGTTGGACTGGCATGATTTATTATTATTTTTTCTAGTTTAGCATTCTTACTTTTCGACGAACGACTCAAGAAAATCCCCGTGCGAGGACATGTGACGCGATGAACTGCCAGGATCTGCTGGACCACAGAGCAAGGCGCAATCAGTTCGATCGTACCGCATATGGAGATACGGCTCGGTATGAATTTGATCTGGTTGAAAACCTCGACTGATTAGTGATTCCCGACAACGTTTGGACAACACATCAATCCGTTGATCAATATATTCGAAGTTATCTAGAAATGAAGAAATGGAGATAAATAAATCAGACGTAACTCTGATTTCTTTATTAAGCAATTCACCGATTTCGTAAGGTTTACTACAAGCCTCTTGTTCTTCACGAACGACGTCTGCGAGAGCCATGCCATAGGCGGATAAAATCCCAGAATAACGATGGATAAGAACGACTTTCATGCCTAAACTACGAGCAATAGCGCAGGCATGTTGCCCGCCAGCCCCTCCGAAGCAGGCTAAAATGTGACGCGAAGTATCATGGCCTTTTGCTTGGGTAAGTGCTCGGATCGGTCGGCACATTGCCTCATTAGCAACATTAATAAAACCCATAGCGACTTCTTCCTCTGTCATTTCAAAGAGCTCGTTCACCTGTAGAAATAAATCAAGATCTTTGATTGGGACTCTTTTGCGCGATGGTGATCCTTTATAACCCACTGACCTGTTGGGTGAGCTGCTGAAATGCATGGGTAGTGGCAACGGAGTCCAGTGGTTCATTCTCATGTTTTCCAAAGATCTTGGGAAAATATTCGGGAATAAGACGGCCAAGACGAAGGTTGGCATCGGTCACAGTAAGAGGACCGCCTTTTTTATAGCACGTCGGTCCTGGATGAGCCCCTGCTGAGTCAGGACCCACTACAAACATTCCATCGCGGAAAAATAGCATCGAACCTCCACCTGCTGCCACCGTGTTCACATCAAGCTATGAAAAAAATACGTAACAGATTTGTTTGTGCAACGCAAGATTGAGGATTCCAACCTGAGGGGCCTGGATGGTTACGCCAGCAGTTGTAGTTTCAAAGACATGCTCCCATGCTCCATCGTAGCGGCTAACATCTGTCGAGGTACCACCCATATCAAAGCCAATGACAGGTAAGCCATTTGAGACGGATCCATAAAGTGTACGTGCGTATCCAACTACTCCACCAGCCGGTCCAGATAAAATAGCGCGTGAGCCACTAAATGAATCCATTGGTGTCAAACCTCCGTCGCTTTGCATGAATAGCACGTTTACACCATCAAGCTCGTTTTTGAATCCAGAGCAGAATCCCTGTAAAACAGACAGGTGAAGAGAAGACTATTTTTAATTTTCAGAAGCCAAAGAGGAACCTGCAGATAGCGCTGAATATGAGGCGTTAGATAAGCGTCGGATGCTGCGGTGAAGCCGCGAGGAACGATTCGCATCATTGGCATTATCTTAGACGATAGTGAGACGCTTTCAATTCCTACGCTGCGTGCAATCTTTTCAATAATTTCCTCGTGAGCGGGATATCTGTTGGTGAAAGAAGAATTATGTTACCAATTCCGACAATCCTTGGTTTCTTTCTTCAATTTGTCAAAATTTACATGTAAGAGTGCATCAACACAACAGCAATGCTCGATATTCCTTTATCGTGGATCTTTTCCAATTCCCTTTTAAGGTGCTCTTGATCAAGTTCTTCGATGATCCATAGTTTCTCGCCATTAGTGGCATCTACCTGTCTTCCTTTCGCGGTTAACTGGCATCTAGGGCTATCCAAAATGACACGTTCTTTAGCTTCTACGACTGCTTCGTACAAACCTTCTGGCATTTCGATTTTCTATGGAAAATTGATGTTGGGGATTAAACCAGTAATGTGTTATGAATGCTGTGAAATGGCATTTACTAAATCAAAGATTTTTGGTCTGGCTTGGTTTCCAATGTACAGGAGATCTCTGAAGCCACTTGTGATAACTAGTGCCATTCTTTCCCCTTTCCTTTCTAGCAGGGCATTGGTAGCTACAGTTGTACCCATCCTTATCCAGTCAATCATTGAAGTATCCACAGGTTCATTGGCAGGCATTTTGTTTCCCAGTTCCTATAGCACAAATCCAATGGAAAAATTACTTGAATAAGGTGAGACTCATTATTTTAGTATTTCACAAATCACATACTTCTTCAAGGATCCTTCTGATTCCTTCTCTTGGTGCATCAGGATAATTTGAAGGGTCTACACTTAAAAGCTTTGTGACTCTTTCCTTTCCATCAGGACAAATAGCATAGACATCTGTAAAGGTTCCACCACGATCAATTGCAAACTTGAATTTCCCTGCTGACATTTTCCTGTTAAAATGGTGACCCAGATAAGGTTTCTTGGATATGGAAGTGATCAAATTATTGCTACAAGTAATTTTTTTATTTTTACGGTCTGGCATTTTTTTCTTACCTTTTGTGAAAGTGAGCTATTATTTAATATCCGAAACTCACAATATTTTAAATTTCAGACAAGGATATTACTCTGTTAAAATTCTTCTATATTTGTGCAAAGTCTTCTGAGGCCTAAGCCAATTTTTGTATCTTTGGGTAGCACAAAAAACTGTTCTTATCGTCACGACGTTTCTTGTGCAAATTCAAAAGTGTAAAATCCAAGTTCCAATTTGGACCCCATGGGTTTTGTTTTGGTAAGTATCAGCTGTGAAGCAGACGATACTGAAAGAGATCTAGCGGCGTATTTGAGTGTATTCTATGCTGAAGCAGTTCACCAATTGTATGGAAATGCTATTACTTACAACATGTTTCTACAATTTTTCAAGCCAACCTAAATAGCAGAATTGAAAATGTAAGAAGGGCTTGGTTTCAATTTCAAACGTATGGATTGAAATTTATTTCGCTTAATTCTTCTTAATTTCCCTTTTGCAATTCGTTACCAACTTGCTTACAGTTTTATGACATTCCACAAAGCCAATGTCGTTCACCCATAAAAGCATCTGGCGGAACACATTCATGCTAATCAAATATCATTAGTTTTAACTTTACCAGTTGTGGCTCTGACATCTGCAAAAAGTAAATACGGTGTCATCGTACAAATAAGCGCAATGGACGACCGAATTTTCTATTGGGGTTTGGTAGCTTTCATTTGGCATAAAAGGATAGAGTTTTCGGTCTTGTTTTATCCGGCACCGAAATCCGTACAACTTTTTTGTATCGGTTTCTCGTGAAAAGAATAGAGATCAACTACACTGTAATTTCAAGTAGGGCAAGTTTACCTTTAATATAATTATATTCTTCTTGATTCCGTTTATTGTTTTGTATTTATTAGCATCAAGATGAAATCTTTCGCGCCAATTGCTTTTTTGTTTGTCTTGAACGCCATAATGGCGACGATGTCTGCAACCGTGAAGGAGTGGAAGCAAGGAGACAATGGCAAATCACTTTGGGCTGTAAATTGTACTTTCCAAATTGTGCAAATGGATCCAAATATTGGATCATTTGTTTCCACTATATATGCCACCAGCGAAAACTGTGGTAGAGTATGCCTCGGAATTGCTGAATGTACCCACTTCGTTTACACCAAAGGAAATAGATGTGGTGTATTAAAGAAGACGAGATACGATTTGAAAGCCATCAGCCACCCAAATTTAAAAGGCAATATTTGTGGCTACATTCCCAGTCGCACCCCCCGGCCCCGCCAGTGAATTTCATGAAGCCACAAAACTGGTAATAAAATAAATTCGATAATCTAATTCAACTAAGCTTTCAAAAGAGGCGATAGTTAATCTGTAACCTGTTACCATTGTGCGCTGTCACCTGTCGGCAAATAAGCAAAATGCAATTGTACAACTGTTAAAATTGTGTAAAGAATCATGCAACGCTGGTGAACAGACGATCTGTGAAAATCTATAGTTGCGTATTCTGAAAGAATACAAAAATTGGTTCGGTCAAACGGAAATGAACGGAAGAATCTTGCTTCTTGGTGAAATTGATAGGCCGTCTTTATTCATATCGTTTTTCTGACATAGTAATTGAATAATTAATGTGGACCATTTGATCACCCCAAACCAAGCTTCAAATAACACAAGCTCACTTGCTTACTACATTGAAGTGAAGGCCAAGAAAAGTGCAGAGAGCAGGGTGTCTGTCATGATTGTGACTACATGTATGCTAGTTGCCTTCAACAAGTAAAACAACAGACAAGGGTAGCTAATAACTATTTGAATATGTAATTTTTTTCTCTCAACTTTAGCAGTAAAAATATGTATTCACATGCTAGACTACATTGAAGAACTAACAAACAAATATACTCTATAGTATATGTTTCAAAGGACAACTGTGAACATGTTTTTTCCCCAGACAAGATCAAAGAGTGGCTAATAGGAGAAATAACACCAGCACTGTGCAAAAAACAAAACAACACAAAAAAGGCTTCCTTTGACCACTGATTAAAATCTGTTAATCATCTGCATTAATGGTATCACATATTTGTAAATTATTGTTGCCTCTAATATAGCCTAAATTTAATGAATTTCTGGTAGTTGCTAAAAGTTTCAGCAAATTGACAGAATTGATTGTTTTCCGTTTCGTCATCTTCTTAAGCTGTTTCACGAAGTGTGAAATACCTTTCCGCCCAAAAATAAATGTGGAAGCGGAGGCATATTTGGCCTCTTCTTCTTTGACCTCTTCTATGGTCTTCCTCAAATTATTTTTCCATTCAAGAAAAGGGTCACCGAACATGGACGCGGATGCGGAATCGCTTAGTTTGCCTAACGACTCAGCTTTCAAAATGGCCAAACTGTCTGCAGAACGCGAACTTGCGTTCAGAAAGAATTCACCGGCATCACTGTACAGGTATTTCAACTCTCTTGTCATTTTACACGCCTCACGCTCGAGTGGATCGAGGCTTCCGCCTTTCGTGCCATTCAATAGGCTCATATCTTGTTCGAGTTTTAATTTCTTCTTCTCCAGCATTTCAATGGTCGTTGAAATTTCGGCATCCAACTCATACCATTTCTGCATTTTTTCATGTACGTTATCCAGTGCTTGTGTCGAACAGTTACTCCGCCATAAAGCCTGTTCGAACCTTGCCTTAGTATTGGCCCAGTCTTCCTCTGATGGCCTGCCGTAACAGAATGATGTTGTAGTATATGTGAAAGGCCACCAGTTCCATTCCCAGTTCGCAAAGCAGTGAGCCGAGTTTCGTTTTTCTTGCAGCCATTGCCACTGGTATGAAATCGTTTTGAGTTCAGCTTGATCTCGTTGTAAACGCAGGTCTAATTCGACGCTGATATTCTTCAATGATTCCATCGCCATGTCGAGTTCCATCTTCTTATAGACAGATGTGTTCATTTGTCTGTTGATAATGCCCAAAGCTCCTTCCAGCCTACTCATTCTCTTGAAGCTGCTAGCCACCATTTTTACCAAGTGAAACAACTCTTCGAATTGGCCGATAATCGAATAGTATAGCTGAGAAATTTTCTCCGTTAAATCGCTTACACTTCTCAGCGGTTCTTGAATTATTTTAAAAAGATCAACATACTTTCCGTACTGATCAAGGTAGCGGTTTACATATTCGAATTGCTGGTTCAACTTCTTGGCTAGAAATTCTACCTGTCCAACACTCATCTTCACTGCCATAAAATCTTTGGAGAATTGTTCGGCGATTTGAAGCAACGACGTTTGTAGCATTTTCGACTCCTCAGAATCCTTTGTCATATTGAATCAACTGGAAATTCGTGTCGAGGATTGGAAGTTTTATTTCATCTTCTTTGCTGCACAGTTCTATGGAAATATTGGTCGAATTGCGTTCCAGTAGAATTAGTTCCGTGACACCGTTATTGAGATAACTATGGTGATTCAAGTGAAATGCCAATGTGATTAGCAGCAAAAGCATCCAAAGACCGCTTACAATTAACACGACGCTAATCCGCTTTTTCCCTGCTGCTTCAAGGTCTTCCCGTTTAACGTTGATGATGTGATGGTTAAACTTGCACATCTCAAAGTTTTTGCGAACGTCCAGAACTCACTGGCCAAGTGATCACCTCCATGGCAGTCCTTTTGTACGATCTGCTTGAGATACGCCCCAACGACTCGAATCCTGTTTTGGTAATTTGTTTTTCTTCTGTTTTGTTTCGTTTCATTCTTCCGTAGAAATTGGATTACCGCAACTATATCTATCTTTGAGAAACCTTCACGGACACGTTTTTAGTGATTTCTTTCTCGTTTTTGAAGGGGAATTTAAGTTTTCCCCTGACGGCACGATTCTGATGCCCTGTTGTGTTATGTACTGAGAAACAACAATGTAAGTCGAACCTACTTTCAATCCTTATCTGAGATTCTCATTAGAAAAATATATAAAAATTGCAAAGTTAATTAATACTTCCCTGCCGCGAAACCAGGAGAAAACCAATCTGTCAATCTTGGCCGAGAAAGAAAGGTGCTGTTTTAAATGCGAGTCTGGTATCACAACACAGGTAAGTATAAAACAAAAAGAAATGATAATAAATAAGATAATTTAAAGTGAATGTACTGGAAAGCAGTTCTTCAATCACAAGTTGGATGGTTTTTCGGGAAATTCCCGTGCATCTAACGTTTGTTTTGTTAGTTTTGTTTTTGTTCTGTAAATCTAGTTAATCCGAACAATGTTCAAAACACCCTGATTTTTTACTATACTTGAAAAGAGAACTTTTTTACTTGCGCACCAACTTTGTGAGATTCAACAAACAATGCGGGTGAAATAAACCTGGGATATCAGTAACGGGAGTAAAAAAAAAAAAAAAAGGCAAGGAAAACACGACTGAAATTAATTTACCATAAGTTCTTCGAATGGGTGTGCCAATGTTTCGGGTCACTTCCAGTTGATGGTGCTCCGTGCCAAGTAGAATATACATGGCATGATTTATCGTATTTTTTGCCATCCAATCATTGGATACAATCACTTGAAACAATTCGCCATATTTAGAAACGAACATTTACTTTTATGCTAGACAAAAATAAGCAGATGAAGGTTTAAAAATCCAAATTCAAAACATTGTTTGTGCTATTTACCTTCTAAAATGTGGTCCTGTGGCCCAATGGATAAGGCGCTTGCCTACGGAGCAAGAGATTCCAGGTTCGATCCCTGGTAGGATCATCCGGTGAATGAAGATATTGTTTTTTAGAAATTTGTCCAAGTTTAATTTGTTTCCTTCATTGTTGGTGATGCTATCAGTGTTTTGATAAGCCGTCGGTATCCAGAGAACCGGTCTGGAAGACTTAATTTGTTGGTTAGCCGCGGCCTGCTCCTCAAAAGAGTCATCGTTTCTTTTCGTCAAAAGATTTTCAGATCTGGCTGGTGGATCCCCCGTTTGTTTTTTAAAGTTATCGCCTCAGTAATTTACGTCTACAATTCCACAGAATAGACGAAGACAAAGCTGAAATACCTGGGCGCAATGCTTTATTAGAGACTTATTATAAGAGACCTAACAGAGACATCGACAGGAATTCCAGTGATTGTTATCTAGCTTTGATAACAACTCATTATCACAAAACATGGCAAGAAACCAGAAACCTCAGATATTTCTGGTGAAATTTATCAGGAAATCCCCGTGAAATAAATTCTGTCCTTCAAAATGGCATGATTTAACAGAAAACGTAACAGAAGAGAAACGAGGAAGGAAAAAAGAAACGATCATGTTACACATTGCCAATTTTATTTAAAATTATCACATCACTTCATCACAATTCATAATTCAAAAGACAAAACGTGTTCTTGTCAACGCTGTGCTTGAGGGTTATGAAAGACTTTGCTGATTTACGTCCTTAATTTAGCAACTAACATGTTTTTTTTTCTTTCAAACCACGCGAAGGTTAATAACTAAAGTTGATTTCCTGTTCCTTCTTTTCGTAAAGGTAAAAGAAAAAACTTACATTCTACAATTTATTGTTAAAAAATTAAAACTAAATTAAATCAACTTCGTGTGATCTTCACTTGTTTTGGCAATGGTGTAGTGCTTTGTCCCAAGATGGCGCGCGCCTTTTCTATTTCTGATGTGTTGACTGTAATGGCGCTAGTTTTAACGACTATTTCAATCTCAGTAAGTGCTCGTTTCGTGAAAGTACCAAGATTTTTTGTGAAATTGAAAAACATTAAACACTTTAGTGAACAACTATTTGTCTTTCCACAAAATACAGCATGCCCTTGGTTATGGCAGAATGTTTGCCCTATGCAGCATGCAAAAGCCACCACGTGTTTTCTAAAGGACGTAGAAAACGTGAAGACGTACAGGCATGTGGCTGAAATGTGACTGTAATTGCAATGCAATGCCGACACTAGTTAAAATGTGAAGCGCCATGCTTTGTAGTTGAGTGTTTCTGTGAGTTTGCCTTAAGTGTTAAATCAACTATTGGACAAACTTCCACGTAATGTGTTTCACAAGTTTCTCAAAAGTGTAAAATGATTTGTACATACTTAGCCCCTATAGGTTGCTTAGAAAGAGCTTCTGGTGCACAACAACTTTTCAATTCAGTGTTCAACCTTAATGTGATTACCCAAAGTACTTAAAACTGGTGTCGAACAGCTTGGCTGATTTTGGGCATCCACCGGTTAGGCATGTGTTGCAGCATCACTGTCTTGAAGAAGGTATGTTGTTTTAACTTTCTTATCTCTATTCTATATGTTGAAACTTTTTCCTCTAAATACCACACCATTAGTTTTTGCTGGATTTTTACTTTGACGTGCCGCCGATTCTTTGATTTCTTTTGGTGTTTAGCCTTGAAATTCTCATTCATGTTATGCATTTCACCATCACTGCAATAGGTTTTTTGATCAAGTCGTACTATTGCTAAAATAGACTTCTTTTTGTTATTCAGACAACGTATTGGAGACGTTGGAACTGGTATCTGTTTCAATTCAGAAATATCGACGAGAAATTCAAATGACGATCGGCACTGAATTCTCGCATAGCAACCATTCAAATAGGGCTGGAGCAATCACTGTTCCCAATTTCTCTTTTGGGCAGTTATCTAATATAATTTAGCTTGGGCTAAAATGTTAGTATCTGATTTTTGAAATGTCATTCAAGTTGTAGTGCAGCATGCGGGTGTTGTTTCAAACTCGTCCCATTTGTCAACGTTCAGCATTCCCCTCCCCCATATATCCTGGTCTTTGATTGGCCAGCACGTTTTACGTGATTGTTTTTCGTGATGCGGATAATCAAAGCGTAAAATATTCTTTGATCCGGAACAACAGTCATTTTTGTTTTTCCTCTTAACAATCGTAGTTTAATATCCGACCGTTAGATGGCGTCTTGGGCATGGACAAAATCCGCGTCTGCATTCAGTTACCCTCCCTTAAAAGAAAACAACTCCTAACGTGTTCTTTTATTTTTTTTTTATCGAAACCGATTCCGTGTGAATAAAAAACAAAACAATTCTTTCTATCGAGGTGAATCATCAAGGCTGGGAAACTGAAACACCGAACTTAAAGAAAAACAAATTGAGTTTTTTGAGACATGCAAGCCGAGGTGATGTGGATCGCTTAAAAAAAAAAGTGAATAGGAGCCTTGTGTGATGGATTAGGTAACAACACACAGTTAGATGGGCTTTAGATTGGCGTCGGCGGCGGTCGTGTGGTGCGAAAACAAAACAAAAAATGCTCTAAGCTCAAACGCACATTTCGGGTTGCCCTTCGCGTCTGGGGGTGTCTCGAATGCTTCTGGACCCAATATCTTAACGACGATATCGGATACACATAGCCGCAACAGTGGTGTAAGTGAGTAGCCTGCTGATTGCCTTCATGGCGGGGCCATCTATAAAGCACATCAATAGCCATAGCACATTCATCGCCGTTGGCGTGGTGTCGTCGTGAAGCGAGCTCGTTCACACGGACCAATGCGCGTCCTTGTTATAGTTTATTGGCGACGACGGACTGGGTCATCATAGGCGATTAGCCCTCATATCATCACGCTTTGCTCACTTTTGTTTTGTTATGAAATTAAAGAATTTCTCATTGCGAGAAAAGACTTTGCATGGCAAAAGATTGTGCTGTCGCAATGACGAAATGTAATCCTAACAACTTAACGACTCGTCCATGTTTTTTCGATAAGAACAAAAAAAAGGGGGGAGACTTGTATTGAACTGATTTAGAGACAACAACAAAATCAGTTTAATCTGCCCTTAACTTGATGACGATCCACTGGTTTTCGTCGGAGTTCGCGCACTTTTTCCCCACTTTATTTTTTAATTATCGTGTTGTTTTTCGTAGCATGAAATGGAGATGACATTGAATGAGAAACTGTGTGAGCTGGGCGACCTCAAGGGAAGCTGAATCGACAAAATGAATTTGTGTTTTTGAGATGTAACGTTTCGAAGACACTCGAGAAGTTGCTCACCAAAACCTAGCAGACACGGGGTCCTTTCAGTTTCTTCTTGTTGAAGAGGGAAGGGGGGGGGGGCGTTGGATGGTCATCAAGTTACGAGAAGCAACAGTTGCTGGACGATTATTGCCGCTGCGTTGAAGGCAAATAGCTCACATTTAAGGACTTTTTCTATTCGTTTTCTATCGTTTAAAAATTCAGCCTCTTATCGAACCCGGTAGTTATATCCCCCCTCTCTCTTATTTTTTTCATTATCAATCATGTGATATGCAGGACCATTCATCGATTTTCTGCTGCACTTATCTCTGCTGAAAAAAAAAAAAAGTCGACTGGGGAGAGTATGAAACTCGAGTGAGAAACACAAATGTGTCTCTCTCTTTCGGGGTTGAAAAAGATAAATGAAAGTTAAGGTTTCCAAACATTTGAACAAAACTCTGAAGGCGCGCTATATTTGAACAGAGCTGCACCAACGAGCTGTTGTTGCTCTATATATATACAACGTGTGTGTGTATGTAGATTAGGTTTGTTTTTATTTTCGGTTGGGGGGTGTCTAAGTTTTTTCTCGACGTGTGTTGTTGTGGCCCTTCTCTTTTCCTGAGATGCCGACCGTACGATAAAAAAAAAACTTCTGGTTGTTCCGTATTTTTTTTTTGTCATTCCTATGTGTTCTTATGGACAGGTCTCTTGTTGTTTTGTTTCAATGGATTGTCATTATCTGGAGACAGATCTGTCTCTCGTAGACGAACCCAGTGGAACATCAGGCTAGACAGGGGACGCGTACAATCCTCGGAAAATCTTCTAGGTTCGATGCGGAATAAGCCTGGCAACATCGGGGACATGTCGTTTCTATGCTCACACACACAGAAATTTAATCGCGGCAGTTCTAATTAGATACCTGGTCTTTTTTTTACTTTAGTTTTGAAGCAACATGCCATCTAGGGACCTCATCTAAGATGCCGTTCCATTTTTTTTTTATTTCCCCCCAAAGAGTACACCCTAATTTTCCACGAATTTTGGTTGGGGTTTGGGAGAGGTGTATTGAAGGTTATGTAGGAAGCGTCTACCTGGAAAAGATAAAACACCTACTTTTTTTTTTCAATTAAGAAAAAAACGCAAACTGAAAAAAAAGAAAAAAGTTCATTATACTCAATTCGTTTGGAAACGTTGATGAACAGTCACCTGTTTTCCAATAATGAGATTGCCCCCCCTTTCTTTTGAAAAAAAAAAATATAAATTTTTTAAATTTCAAGAATGTGACTATGGCACAGATGAGAAATATTAATTGGGCATGAAAATAAAAAAAGCAATGTATGCGTATCATCACTTTGTTTTCATGAGTTGGCGAAAAAAAAAATCATAATTGGCTTATTTTACCGGCGGATCTTGTTCTGAAAAAAAAACATGACGGACAAATGGGGATTGACATGACAGAATGAAAAAGAGTGGCTGCGTGACACCTGTCCACATCTAAATAGGAAGGACTCGATTGGACAGGTGTCGTTGTAAAACTGGACCATACAGGAAGAAAAGTGGCTGGGGATGCGTGTGCCATATCGACACACCCACACAATATAATAATACCGTGTATTACACATATTTTTCAATGTATCACCCACACTTTGCTTGCTATTGTTGTGTCTATACATCTTTTCACATTTCTTTTTTTTTCTCTCTCTCTCTTGTTTGCCAGGGAACAGATGATGAAAATGCCGGGGGTTTACAACAAAAGGATCTTCTCCGCCTGTTTCTATTTCGAACACACAAAAAAAATGACTGAAAAGTGAGATAAAAAGGAGGATTCGATGTGGACAGGTGTGCCAGCAGAGACCCATTTGGCCAGGTAAAGGACTTCTTGACACTCGAGAGACTTCTTTTTTTTTTTTTTCTCTCTCTTTCAAACAGCAGCCCCCCTTCTCTTTAACAAACGACATGGCTTCTTCTGTTTCTTCAGGGCCTTCTTCGTTTTATTTTTATTTTTTTTTTGGTAATAGACGCACGTATGACAAAAAGATAAGCCTATCCATCAACGGTTGACAAGGTCATTCCAAGACTCTTTCTTTCTTTCCTATTAAATCTTAGAGAGAGAGAAAAAAAAAATGCGCTTTCCTTATATAGGGATAAGGGGGGAAATTGTACCGTTGCCAAATGGGAGAATCCATCACACTGGGAAATGCGCACATAGTCCTTAATTTCTCCTATATCGACAAATCTTAATTGGCAATAAATTTGGGGCAGAAGGCATGCCAAATTTTTACGTATTTAATAATCACGGCATTTATCTTTCTAAAAAATGAAATTAAAGGCGAGGACTTTAATAATTGCTTGGATAGCAGTCGAAAAAACAAACAAACAAACGTACCCTATGATACAGAGGTTGTTGAGGACAATTGGAGGGACAATGAGAAACTATTTAATAATAATAATAATAAAAAAAGGGTACGGACTTTCAAATTGACTTTCAACAGTGGTGGCGTCCCCTTTTTTAAAAAAAATTATTAGAAACACGCACCAGTAAAGCGTATCTTTAAACAAAAAATTGTGTTGTACAAGTGTCTTCGTGTGGTTAACATTAAACAAGAAACCGTTGCAAAACAAATGAGGCTCCCAGGTTTAAAAATCCATTTTTCGGTTGTATCGTTGCGTTGGTCCTCCTGTCCCCCCCCCCACCCATCTCGTTGTTTTCCACATTTTCGAGACGACATCTTATCATTTTTAAATGAGTCTCCCACGGCATGTCAGACTTCCCCTCAGTCGCCAAGTCATTAACTCTCAGACTTTGACCTTTAAAAAAAATTTTATTTTATTTTTTTCAATTGAAGTTACGCCAATAACGATTGTAAATTAAATATAAAAAAAAATATATGTGGATCGATGAATCGTTCCCTCTTGATGCATAAAAAAGACATTAAACTCCACACAATCAGGTGACATTAATCAACGGCCGTCTCTCTCTTTTTTGAGTGTATGGTGGTCGTGCGGGTTGGCCCGCATGTCACAAATAATTCCAACCCCATTGAAGAAGAGTGGCGCTCGTTAAAAAAAGATATAGGATATAACTTCGGCCTCTCCGATATCGTGATGGATGATGACGCTAGGTCTAACAGTTTGCCGATTTTCTTATTTTTTTTTTGCTCTCTCATCCTTCGTTTCTAGAGAAGATGATGAGGCTGTGGGTATCTCCTCACATGTGTTGTACGAAGACTTTTTTCTTGAGGTCGTGAAAAGGTTATCGACTCCTCCCATTTTCGTCCCCCCACCCCCGTCCATCTTGTAAAATGAACCGAAAAAAAGAAAATTTTTTTTTTTTAAATTTTGGCTGCGTGGTTTTGCTTGACCCTTCGTTTTTCGAATCTCTCACACAACACACACACACGTACAGTTGAAATACTAGACATGGAATTTCAGAGAGTCGCTAACCGAATGATTCACGATCAAGAAACGAAAAATCATGTTACATTTTTCTCTTTAAATTCTGTTTGTTGTGTTCTCGATCCCTGCGGGTGAAAAACAATTGGGCCTTGCCCCCCCCGGTTACGTCTAGACGTCCGCCATCTGTTGTTATGTTTCACTTGTCTATTTTCACACTATTTTTTTTTTCCAACCATTTTTGATTTTTCTTTACTTTTCCTTGGCACAGTTGTGAAGTATAGCTAGGGGGATTATATTGTTTTAACTTACGAGAAACGCATTTTCATGCGAGACGTGCGCGCGGAACGGATGAGTTAATTGGTGGAGAAAAAGACAACAGGTGCCAGCCGCATCGCAGATAGTTTCCAAAATTTGGGATTTATCCTCCTCCCCCATTTGAAAATCAAGTTAGGAAAAGAAAAGGGTCAATAATGATAGAGAGCGGTCGTGTAAAAAGCCGACTAAAAATAATAATACAGTTAAATAATAGATTTTTTCAAAAAAAAAATGGCGGGGAAATTGAAATTCATTGCCTTGTTGCACGATGTGCAATAGGATTTTTCGATATTTCAAGTCGTGGTTTCTACCTGCTTGAAATTGTTGTGAATCGATTCGTTAAGATAACATTCGCGTCCACAGCCATGGGCTTCCGTGAAGCGGAATAGCCGAACAAAATGTTGACGCGTCCAGTTTTCATATCGTCCATCACTTTTAGCCGCCCCCACCGCGTCTCTCCACGAAAAAAAAATGTTTTCTGAACACAAACAATTCGACTCGATGATGGTAAAGGGGGTTGGGAGGGGGATGTTATCCCGCTGAATCATTGGAGAGAGAGCACAGGTCGGATGGCTGTGAAGAATAGAAAAGGGACTTTATTTCTTGTGACCCTATTGGCGTAGATCTTGTTTCCGTTGGAGCTAACACAAAATGTGCCGACCCCTGAAAAAGATCTTCTTTTGTACCCGCCATTTTTGAATAGATGCGAGAAAGAAAGAAAAAAAAACCATTGAAGAAGAAGAAGAAGAAGGGGACAAAATTTTCCAATTTTTTTGTGTTTGTTTCGTATGCGGCCTGAATTTTTTCTGCTTCCTTTCATCTCTCAGAACGTCTTTGAGTTTTTATATGTCTCCCCACCGTTACAAGGGGCTGAATTTCGGGTTGTTACAATCTACGGGGGTCAAACTCAGGACGCGCTTCTTCTTCTTAAAGAGCGGAAGGACATTACCGGAAGGGCCGTTATGTAGAATTAACAAAATTTCCATCAGGTCCATTTCAATTTCTTGTTTTGTTTGAAGAGTCTCTGATTTCCGCAATTAAGTAATGAGGGCCCCCCTTTTTGATTCTTTGTTGGAAACGTGTCTGCAGACGTGCTGCCATCAATTTGCTTTTGCTATTCGAAAAATACAGGTGTTAAAAACAAGGAGAGAGGGGGGGGGAGTAGGATCACGTGTGTCGGGGGAGTAGCCCTTGGTAGGTGAGAGATCCATCAAATTTTGGACAATGGGAGCCAAGTGTGTAAACATATGGAAATATTTGTGTGGTCCATTTATATGTTCTATAGAGGAATATTAGTTTGGAGAAAAGTACTAATTAAACACCTGCCTTTGGGGTTCTGATTCCCATGTTGAACATCATCTTTTAGTGATGATGGATCTGTTTTTTTTTTTTGTTCGGTGGGCAATCAACTTTATGATGAATAAAAACAAAAGTTGAAGGTCTGTAAGTCAGTTTTTAAAAAATATCGGTTCATATTTTCGAAAAGACCTTGTATCTTTTTGTAGAGCTGGTTGGCTACAAAGGTCGTCTATGCGTTTCCGAATGGCTTGTGTTGACGGTTACTGAATAAACAAGGCGTGGTCTACATCGACGACAGAGAGGGAAATTTTTCTCTTATCGGACAGAGACCCTATGTCTCCCCTCAATGACCTTTCCGAGTTTCTTTTCTGTCGCGTATTTTTCACACGTATACAAATATTTAAAAGACGTGTGTACCGCCGGCAATCACAAAATCCCAATAACCTGGACGCGATAACCTGCGCAAACTCACCGAAATCTCTCAACTGAAAACTTGATTGGATCTCGCATTTTTTAAGAAAGAAAGAAACATCAATTATTGGGGCAGGCGATGATGATTTCATTTGTTTGAATGGCTTATAGTTAGCTGATAATGTGTAATGTGTACGGTTAGCGATAGTTGTTGCTATAGGGCATTTGCCTATATAGCCCAGAGATAAGTTTGGTTTTTTTTAAATATGCCTTTTAAAACAGCGCGTGCACTGCATTTATCTTAACAATTTGTTATGTTTTATGGGAGCGGTGTTGTCGGGTAATGCTCGCACAGTTTTGCGGAAAAAGGTATTGACAATGGAACGTAGAGGAACCAAACAAAATGTCGTTTTTAAAAGCGCAAAAAAATCCTGTTACAGACCTCCACCTGCCTTCTTTTTCGAAACGTCCTTGTGTAGTATCCCATTGAAATGCTATTGTGAATGTAGTGACATCACGTGGAAAACCTTGGGCGCTGTGCGTTACGAAGGACAAGTCTGCCAGGACTTGGGGGCCTCTCTATCATGTTTCTATGGGTTATACAATACATGACGCGAGCAGCTGAATCTTTTGTATAATCATCGCCATACAATTTGTGTGTCGTCGGTATACCGTCAAGGTCTTTTTTGTTTGTGTGTATTGCCCGATTTTTTCAGAAACGAATTCCCCGCGAAAAAAAAACAAAAATGATGTAACCGATTTCCCACAAGTGGTTGCCGAACCCTATTTAGCTTTTTTGTTATTATTACTATTTTTTTTTATGACTTATTTTTGGGAAAGAGAGCTACTTTATACCAATCTGACCAGTATTTGTTTTCTACATTTTTTTTTTTAATGAAGCGGCTCATTTTCGTTGGATATCCAGTCGTCCTCAAAATAGAAATAGGTGGTCAGTTGCAATCAGCGGATTATCTAGCTTTAATGGTGTCCAACAGGGGGGGATCCAATTTCGTTGATGAGTGTAGCCATTGGCTTCTTCCCAATCATCGCTGCGCTATTAGTGGATCAAAAGACCCTCAAAAAGCTCAGGTTGAATAATTGATGTGTGTTGGGATGTTTTATATTTAGAAAGAATTTAAGTGGCCGCTTGTTTTTTTTTTGTCCACATAACTTTTTTTTATTGCTGTGGGTCGTAATTATGGGGCGGTATTTACGACTGGCGAGTTATTTCCAGGTGCAAATGATAGAGATATTATATAGAAAGAAAGACATTTAGGCCGTTGATGATGACAGAAAAGGACGTCCAATGTTAACAAGTAGATGCAAAAATCAGCACCTACTTTCTCGCTGTTGCGTAATGAGATGAATTTCTGAGGGGAAAACAAAATTGATTATGCAATAGTCGAATTTTTATTTGGCTTCGCGTAGTTTATGCAACCTCATCGTGATCCGCCCACTTTTTTTTTTTTTTTAAATTTGAATAAAAACAATTAGTCCAGTTGGATTTAGGAGGACCGCCTGTGGCTCATTTGTTTGTTACATATTCATGTGTGTGTGTGTGTCACGTTACAAAAATAAACTCACTCAAGACGAAAATAATAGCGAAATGATTAGCTTCTGTAAAGGAAAAGTTGTTTTGATTAGTGCGTCTGAGTGTGTGTGTTTTTAAATAGATGACCTCCCTCTCCCTTACGGGGACTAATTATTTCTTACAGTGTGTGTTACCAAAATGTCAATCTTTATCGTAGTAACAGTGGAAACATTTTTTTTTTTTTTTAATTTAAAAAAAGGTGGGGGGGGGATCAAAGTGGCAGATTGGGCGAACTTAAAATAGTGAACGAAGAATGTTGTCGGGACTAGTTTTCCCCTCGTTTCTTATTGGTGGGGGGGGGAGCCGATGTCAAATTTTCGTGTAACATTTCGTCGTCCTAAATGGAGGACGTGAAACACTTAAAACCCAATGTGTGTTTTGTATGATTTAAATTTTCTAATCAAAACACATTTTTTTTTTTAGATTGACGTATTCTGTGTTTGAATTTCCCATCAGCTTTGGATTACGAAGCTTTCACTAACCCCCTTTCAATCGAGCCATTTAAAACGTATATACCTTTTTCCCAACTGAATATATTTTTTAAATGATGGCCTCTTGTGTTCTTTTGCGGATCTTTTGAGTAACTCGACACGCCCGTCGGCCGCTACTGCAATAGCAAAACACACACACGTCTAAGACATAAAAGAAAATAATAATAATAAAAAAAAAAAGGCCAATTTTTTTTTTTCATTTGAAATTGAAGGCATTTTTATTTCTTTATGAAGGGATGAACAATTTTCCGTTGATGTAGATATAACGTACGCTGTCGATATTTTCACCGATGATGTGAGAGAGACACACAGGTAAAAAAAAAAGGAAACCGAATTCTATTGTGTTTTAAAGCCTACACTCTCCCCTACAGCGAAACTTTTCCCCTTATACAATCATCATCGTGCCCAGCAGTCTGTGCTGCCTGTGCAGTCGACTAAACATTGAGAGTAAGATGGAAATGAATTAAATCTATCAGACTCTTCTCTGCTGCTTGACCGTGGCCAGATATGGTGGTCAGTTCGGCGTGAAATGCGATCCGTTAGTAAGACGGTCGGGGAAGGGGAGGCCAACGTCATCAAAGTTTTCGGGTTGTATGAAATTCGAGCGAGAAAAAAAAAAAACGGTGGTAAGGTTTTACGTTTCCCTAGAACCTCACAGAATTGAATTTTTGAGAGAGCGACCTATTTTTACTGGTTTTATTCTTGAAAGAAAAAGAAAAAAGGGCCTATAAACAGATGCCTTGTTTAAAGGTTACACTTTTGACAGTTGGCCCTTTTTATTATTTCCGAAATTTAATCCACATTATCAAATAGTTTTTTTTGTGGAGAGAATCAACTCGTGAAAAGGTAGAAATAGACGTTTTTTTTTTATTATTATTATTATTTTAAACACGGCTATTAGATAACACATCACCAGGTATATAAGATATTTGTAGATCACGTTTCACCGACTTTTGCTGATTGGGCTCCTGTCCTGTTTTCAAAAAAACCTTTTAAATTAGACAAACTGTCGCTAGTAGCAGCCGAGAAACATTGCGAATTATTATCCGAATGATTTGTTTGTGTGCTTTACAGTAAAATTACATTTCTTTTCTATGTTTTTGATAGGTGGAAAGGCAGACCTACTATTGACATTTCCTGTCGCTCTCTTCTAAAAAAAGGTAAGACTATTTTTAAAACGATTCTTTTTTTAAAGTCTGGGTTGATGATTGCCGTGTTCCCATCACGAAAAAAAAAAATGAAATGGTTAAAGAAATAACTCCGCCTACTCACCTCCTGCTTTGTTGATTAACTGTCTAGATCGTAACGTGCGCTAAAGCGTTGTGATATGTGTCTAGCCAGCAAAAGAAACGTCCATCAAAAGTGAAGAGTTCCGTTAGATTTTCTAGATACATCACGTGAACGTAGGTGGAAAAATTACAAATTCGGGGTGAATGAAAAGCCGGAAAGAGATCGTAAAAAAACAAGTGAAGGGTGGGGGGAACAGTGTTTATTTGTAGTAGTTTTCTTATCTTTGCTAGTTTTTCTTTTTATTGTTTCGTGTGACGTGAAAGCAACGAGTTCACGCACGTCAATGTCGATAGTTTATCGAATACAAGAAAAATGTTTTCACGTTGAAACGCAAAAAATTTGTGTTTTTAGCGAAACTTGGCAATGAGAAAATAGAAGAATCTCTTCTAGAAACTCCGCCTACTTTCAAACTACCCCTGTTCAAGTCCCCTCCCCGCCCAATTTACAAGTTGGAAAGGAGAAAATGAATGCTTGTTAAAGAGAGTTAGATGATGTACGTTTTTTCTCCAGTTCTACAACTGTGAGCTCCGCCTCGAACAAACGGATTGTAGCGGCAGTCTTTTATTTTTTTAAATGGCCGTATTGCGTCGTAAATTACAAAGCGTCAATGGAACGAGTCTTATCATAGCAATCGATTTTTTTAACTGGGCATTTTTATCTTTTTTTTTTTTAATTTTTTACATCATCCGGTACAAACCGCAAATTGTTGAAGAAATAATTTTCATTTTTTGGCTATTGGAAATGACGTAATTTTTTTTTTAAATCGAGTCATTGCTCTTTAATACGCCCCCACCTGGCATACGTTGACGATATGTCGGTTGTCGTCGCCATTTCGTTTAAGTTTTCTCCGTTGCGATCTAGATTCTCAATGGGGGGAATAAAAAAAAAAACGGGCTTAGTGAGGGGGATATTTTGGAACATAATACACCTTTTTCTATGGAACCGTATTAAACAACGAAGAAGAAGAAAGAAAAAAAAGACCCTAAATGTATATAGAATTACAGCCGGAAAAGACCCCCCCCATAGCAGTAGAGAATGAAAAAAAAAAAAAAATGAAAAAGGTGCGCAAGTAAAAAAGAAGAAGCTGAGAGCTTTGTAACAAAACAATTGAAGAATTTTGTAAGACTATTGTTGTTGTTGTTTGGCGATATTACGAGAGCGCGCCAGTTTGTGTTTGATTTGAAATTCGCGCGCTTTTTTTTAAAATTTCAAGACTTGAAATGATTATAATATAATGAAATTAAGGATGATTGAAAAAGTATGGGGAGGGTGTCTGTTGCGTTACAAACCGCAAGAACGGAAGCGGTCAATATTGTGCGAACACACTATCCTGTTATTATTTTTTCGCTTTTTCCCTGGAAACGAACAGAAAAAAAAAAATATTTCATGGCTCAATCCCCCCCCCCTTCCCGTTATTAAAAAAAAAAATAGTATGTATATGTATTTCTACGGTTATAATGATTAGCTCTTTTAAATGATTTCAATCGATGTAATTTATGCTGCGCAATTGTTGGCGTTTTCCCGCGCTTTTTCGTGCTCCTTTTTTTGTTGTTGTTGTTGTACGTCTGCGGTCCCTTTTTGGTGAAAGTTGATAAAAACAGCCATTTTTGTGTCTGGTATTTGATTGCGTGAAAATAGGGGGCTAGAAAATAAGTAGCACGTAAAGAAATAATACGGTGGGGGGGCGTTTTGCGGCGGGAAAAAAAAAGAATTGCTTCAGCTCCAAAAATCATTTCTTTCTTTCCTTTTTTTGGCGCCGTATTGCATTTAAAATAGTTAATACCTGTGATGAAATAAACAAAAAAAATAAGCAGCTGGTGAATGTAACTAGTCAGGAAATGCCGTGCGTGAACGAGTTTTTTTCGGCAACAGTTGCGTGTCATTTTTTCGACAGCAATGTTGTCAACATCTTGTAAAATTTAAAAAAATTTATATTGAATGAATCGTTCCTTATCGCGACACACGATGACGTAATGTAATCAATGAAGAAAAAGTTGATCGAAACGGCGAGTGAATGCAGTGCGATGTTGCCATATCTCACGACAGGAAAAACCGCATAATCCCCAATTTTTTTTAATTCGAAAATTTTGATTTAAAAAACACAAAAAATGTGTGTCTAGACTTTAGATAATCGAAATAAATTATCGTATTTTGACTTTTTTTTTGTTTTTTTGGTTTTTTTTCCCACAAACTTGATCCCTGTGTGTGTTAACACAAATGCTCGCCTTATATGTATTATGTAAAGCCCAGGACGTAATCCCCATTTTTGGTGGGTTCATATCTTTGTGTAGAATTTTTCATTAAAAAAAAAAAAAAAAAGGGAAAATAGGAAACATTTCGTTCGATTTTGATCACGTAAACCGGGGATTATTTGGAAATTTACATGGAGAGTATTGTTGCACGTATGCACGACATGTGACCTCGTTACGCATACAAGGCTATCGTGAAAAACTGGTCAGACGTGATTGACTCTTAAGATTTTTTTTTTTTAATCGCATCGTATTTTCAAACATTTTTTTCTGCGAAATAAAAAAAACAACATGAAAAGGCCTTGTCTAGTCTGTTGGTGACGTGTAATTCCAGACGGCCGTGGACAAAAAGAAAAAAATGATCGAAGGCCGCAAAAAAAAAAAACGAATGAACGACGCATCGAAACCTCACGTAATTCAACATGTCGCGCACGTTCAATCGTTCAGTCTGTAGAAACATTTTTTGATTGAACGATTGTCGAATAGTTTGGGAATTTTGAACGAAAATAAAACAAAACAAATGAATTTCGGGTCGTACGAATTGTTTATGATGCAAATGATTGCGGTTTTCTCTTGCTAGACGGACCCAACGACCGTCAAAAGGAGGTCGAAAGACGCGGGAAAAAAAATTGGGGGGTTCGGTTGGAAACAATGCGATAGAGAGAGGTAGGGGAGGGGAACGAGCTTTCACGCCGGTTAAAATTCTTATTTCGGTCATGGCACAGAATAGGACACACGACGATAGCAACATCTGCTTTCCAAACAGACGCCTGCTGTCTAAAAATTCGAGAATCTTTTGTTTTTTATTTTTGAATAAATAACATTTTTCAATTTATTTATTTAAAAAAAAAAAAAGAAAAGGGGTGGACTTTCCCTGAACGTGTTTTTTCGATGTCTTTTTTTATTTTTTTTAATTTTCATATTGACTTGTCAATTGGCATTTTTCACATTTCTTTCCGGCTTCATTTCGTTCGTTTTGGTTTTGGTGCGTGAGTTTATGCAAACAAAAGATACGGGTTCTTGGCGGGAAACACGTGACCGGCATTCTTCAATTCTTTCATTTTTTTTTTTGCCCCCTTTTGTTTTTGTTCATTTTTTTCTTTTCTTCTTGTGTTTGGCAGTGCGCATAGCGCGGCGTAGTATTCACGCGCCCGCGGGCGCCCAGACTACCGTAGTCAGTCCCGCGGGAAGGAAACTGGCCAGCCGTTCGTGTCGCTGTAGTAAAGGGTTTTTATTTTTTCTTCTTCTTCTTCTTCTTCTTCTTCTTCTTCTTCTTCATTCTTTGAAGGAAAAGGAGGGACTAGAAACAAACAAAAAAATTTAAATCTTGGCCTTGAATGAAGCGATAACGTGAAACCACACGCGGAATTATACTGTCTGTTACGCTTTGTTATTCTCTCTCCCCTCGTTTTTTTTGTTTTGTTTTGTTATGACGTGTAGTCGGGGGAGAAAAAAGAAAATAGAGGCTTTTTTACCCTTTTTTTAGTTTAATTTTAGAAGAAAGAAAACGGGGGCCGGTTTACGCAGCGTTACCCCGAGGCGACAACTGCGTTCACCCGATTTTCAAGTAAATTGGCGAAATCCCCTTTCATATTATTAAATTTTTTTTTTTCTATCTCACGTAGGTACTACATTCTTTCATGTGTATGTATATTTTCCTAATGGAGAAAATGGCTTGACCGATATTTGGGTTTTTTGAAAAGGGAAAAACGCCTTTGGCGTTCGATGCGTTAGGTCATCGTCGTGAAAAGCTAATAAAAATATTTGTCTACAAGTTTTTTTTTTCTCTTTTGTGAGAGGTGAACGTGTCGAGTCATTACCCTTCTCACTGGACAAAAAAAAATTAAAAAAAAATATTAGGCAAATATTTGAAATTGGCCCCGTTCCTTCAGGTGATCTCGGTCCGCGTTCATTCGTTTTCTCTTTTCCCGCGCATTTTCAATTAGCACGACAACGCATAAAAAGTCAAGCATTTGTGTGTTGTTTTCAGTATTAGATTTTTGACGTGTATCCGGTCCGCACCGCGTTTGTTCAAATTGTTTTCCAGTTCTATTAATATTTTATTGTAATTGGGGTGGGGGCTTGTTATCGTGTTTCTTGTTTTGTTGGGCAATAAAATTTAGAACACACACATACACACACAAAAAAAAACGACTTTTGTTAAAACAAGCCACTGAATATGGGGTGCGTGGGCAAACAACAGGTTAGTCCGGCTAGAAGCAAAACCTATCAACGTGATGGATTTGCCAAGTTTTCCCTGGCAAATGGACTTGAAAATGATTCGAGACAGGGTTCGTTTTTCGTGTTTGTTGACTTCTTCAGAAGTAATGGAAATTTAAAAAAAGACTGCACTTTTACGTATATGCAATACACAAAATGAGGAAGGACAAATGTCCGTTTTTTCTTTCTCAAATCTTAGAGATTAAAATTTGAAAAAATCGTACATTTTTTCGTTTGCGTTCACCGCTCAAATTGATCATTTGCCAAAAATAAAAAAGTGGTGAACTTAATCTTTGCTTTTATTATTCCCGATGCGTCTGCAATTAACGTGGGAGGGAAAAAAACGAGTTGGACGAGTCTATTTTCGTCTAACCTCAACAAACTATTTCGAAATTGGCGCGCCATCCTCCCCCCTTTTTTTCCCTCGATCTGTCACATGTTTTGCATCTATTATTGCGCAATCTAGTTTGTTTGTTTTTTTTTTCTTCTTTTTGGGGTTGGTGGTTTGTGTTATTGTTGTCGTCCGTGGCATCTGTTGGCAGATGGCGCGTGACACGATCTTTTGACCCGGCACAAGACGAATTAAATACCCCTAGGCAAAACTCAAACAGCTGTAGAAACAAAAAGGGGGGGTATTTAAAGGCGACTGGATAAATATATTTTTAATAATTATTCAAGATACGAGGCAGCCACGCCCTTTAATGAATGCGTTCATTGTGAACCAACTGATTCGTTTGATATTTCAATTTCGATTCGGTATTTTAAAATTGTGGGTCGCACATGACTAAGCAACAAAAAAGAATGAAATTTTTGATTTTGATTTTTACCTGTATTTTTTCAAGGGGGGGGGGCAAGGTAAACAAAAATTGCCTGTTCTTCTTCTTGTTTTCACATGTCGGTGACGGAAATGGTTCACGAGATTAAACAATTTTTTTATTTTATTTTTAAAGGCGGCCAATTGTGTGTGAACAGTAGACATAAACAGAAAAGATGTTGCCAGGATGGTCTGAACGCGAAATGCTCGTCTTTTGTTTCGAAATGGTGAATTCAAATGTCAAGATTAATCCGTTCTGGAAATGGATTCGTGGAAAAGCATTTTTTAATTGTTTTGATCGACTATAGATTTATTTTGTTTATTGAAGAATAAACAGGATCTGTTATTGTTTTTTTTGTTTGTTTTTTTCAGAATTGTAAAAATCTTCGGTTTTTTAATTCTTCTTTGTTATTCTATCCGTTTCAAATGCGCATATTTCAGTTAACAAGAATTGCCATCCCCACCCGCTATTCTTTTGAATGTTCGAAAAATCCTATCGGGATCTTTTGAGAAGAAAATGTCTTTCAATCAGTGATGTGACAGGTTAAATTTTGTTTTCTGCATTAAAGATTTCCCGGCGCTCTTTTGAAAATTCCTCTGCACACAAGACTCGAAACTAATTGGTTCATCTCTTGATATTGAAAATCCTTCCCCCGTTCCTATTGTCATTTTCCACTGGCGCCTTGTGCGGATTTTCGCTTTGAAAATATCATTTCGCGCGGTCGGCCACACGTTTTCGAATGGACACCTTGCGGCCATTTACGTGGGGGTGTAGTATAAACACTATACAGCGTGTGTGTAGATCTACTATCGATAGTAAAAAATAAAAAATACTATTTACTACAATCACTGTGAGAATTCCACGCAGTTTTCTTTTTTCCTGTTTCAACAACAAGGAGGGGTTGGGGTGGGGTTTAGTAATTCAGATTGTCATCTGTATTTATTTTGGAAGAAAAAAAAAAAAGGAATTCGTGTCTTTTGTTTTATTTAGACAATAATGCGCCGAGAAAGATATTTTCGTTTGTGGTTCTGTCAAACAAGAAATGTCAAAGAATCCGCTTGGCTGGTTAATGAAAATGTTTTTATATTTGGACGAAGACATTTCAAAAGAAACGTCCCCCTGTTTTTGTGCGTGATGGAGGGGGGGGGGTTTCTTTTCTATAACAAATGTATACACACGGCTGATTCTTTTGTGGACATTGCCAGACAGAAATAAAAAGGTGAAATTTGCAAGAATTTTAAATTTTCAATTGATCACTTGAAGATGTTTATTTTCTCAATGTCTTCTGCTTTTGATTTTAAGAAAATGATCCTGGACGATGTGGAGACATTTTTTTTCTTCTAAGAAATGCCACCCAGTTTATTTCGCAAAATTGCGCTAGTGAAACCGGATTTTGTTTTATCGGCACAGGAATGTCAGGCCCCAGGTTAGCAGACTTGGCTTCTGTTAATGTTGCTCCTGGCTCTTTTCGCTATATTTATTTTACCAATTGTGCCGAACCCGTTTTTTTTCTTTTTAAATCTTTTCATTGCCCATTGGTGCCAACATGAAAACACTGACAAAGGGAAAGAAAAATGAATAATGGACACACAAAAAAAAAGAAAGAAAGACTTTTCGTACCTGTGTATGTATCCAGGAAACATCAATAATCATTCAAGTATTATTTTTTTTATTATTATTTATTTTGAGTATATACAATATACAACGAAATTCAACAAAAGGGTCGCCATTTTGTTTTCCCCTCCGTCTAGCCTTTCCCTGAAAAATTTTGTGTTTGCGGCTGGATAACAGAAGAAATATATATATCGGTTTGGTTATCAGCATTTTCGGGTAGGGTTCGCCACGGTACCGCAAAAAAAGAGGGACGAACCGCGACGTTCAAACACAGGTGTTGTTTGAATATTCAGGTCGGTTTTTCTATCGAGATCTGCTGAGAAAAAAAAAATGTTTAAATTCATTTTGCAGTTTGCGTCTGAATAATTAAATATCCGTGTGTACTATGCAAACGAGAAGCGCATCATCTACCTCGTTTCTCGCCAAGAGTTTCGTGTTATTCGGCCGCGAAAAAAAGGTAAACAAACATCGAGGTGTGTAATTCCATCGTGTTTCACAAGAGAGGCGGAAATTAGGGTAGACGTTGCCACGTTGATCACTCGACACCTCTGTAGTACGTCGTTTGTAATTTGAAAAAAACGGTGCAGCTTTTAAAAAATTCTGAATTTAGCGCCACCGCTACCAAACCTCTCCCCTTTCAATTTGTCTGTTTGTCATTGGATACGCGACTGGCATAGAACAAATAAATGACGTCTTTCAAACGATGCAAATCGGCATTGACAAAAAAAAAATGTTCCAGTCGATGTGAGTCGTGATAATCAAATTTTCTTTTCTTTTTTTTTTTTAGATTCGAAACGATTACGTCGTATTGGTATTGCAAGAAAATTGCGGTGCACGCTATGTGACTTGAATGAATTTAAATGGATCCCCCCCCTCCCCTCCCTCTCTATGTATGTGAT
This sequence comes from Daphnia magna, assembly GCF_020631705.1. NCBI lineage: Eukaryota > Metazoa > Arthropoda > Branchiopoda > Diplostraca > Daphniidae > Daphnia > Daphnia magna. Next base: position 13,708,047 of record NC_059184.1, read on the forward strand.
ATCAAACGAGCCGTGAACATCAGACAGCCGCCCTTTTTCTTTAACGAAAAGTATTAAAAATAAGTAAACGGATGGCAAACCGCAACATCCGGTGGCATAGTATGCGCACAGCGATGCCAAGTGGTGAAGATATCCCGTCGTGCTTATCTTTGAAGGAAAAGAATGGAGGGAGCGGATGAAACAGTAAACAACAATTGAGATGTTGCAATCCATTGATAATTTCTTTAATTATAATTTTTTTTAAAGGAAGAAATTAAATTTAATTCATTCGTTTTAACATGGAAAGGTACATAGCCGCAGGGGATGGACCGTAGGTGTCAAACGATCAATGGTTTTGTGTGTGTGTGTGTGTGTGTGTGTGTGTGTGTGTGTTTGTTGTTAGAAATGAACGGGGTGCCAAAGTTTGTTCCAGGTGAAAAACTCTGGTGGGAGGAGTGTTCAGACATCCGACAGGAGAGGATCATGATTTTCTTTGATCAAAACACTTTTGTTGATTGAAAAAAAAAAAAAAATCCTTTTTCTTTGACAGTTGGTTGTCGACTTTTTGATTGACGTTGGTCTACACACACACACACAAAAAAGTCCTGTTTAAAAATTAGTTGTTTGAATTGTCGGTCTTCGCGAGAGAGGATTATTGATTCGATTTTAAATATCGGTCGATAAAGAAACCTTTGACATGTCCTAAAATGTCTAGGGCTTCAAAACCCAATTGTAATTCAATGTCATCAGCCAATTATCGTGAGCATTTTTTGTTTTTTGGTGGGGGGGGATAAAAAGATATTTACATATGCATATATTAATACACGCGATAACGACGAACGTGCTTTATCAATATTTTTTGGGATGGACATTTTTTTTTTGTTCACCACCAATGTCCCAGAAAGAAAAAAAAATAGCGCCCAAGAAAATGGAAAACACATGTCTGGAACGCAGCAAAGGGATGTAAGTTGAGGCTTGTGTTTTATAGTATCGAACAAAATACGAGCCGTTTGAAACACAGATTTCTTTTCTTGTTTTTTAAATAGCACCGCCTGTCACAGCTGTTGAACATTTTCGATTTCGTAACCACACATTTTTTTTTTTCAACAATTTTGTTTTGATTCCAAAAAAACAAATCAGACAAATCAATTGCACTGAAAAGGTGTAGACACTTTGTTTTATTGCCGCACGTGCAGTTGTGCGCTATTGGTGGTGATAGTAAAAAAAAAAAAATAAGGTCATCTAAGGTCAATTGCATTTTTTTTTATTTTGTAAGGGGGGGGGGGAGTCTCTTTAAATGCCGCCGCCGCCGCTTTTTTTTTTTTTCAAGTGTCGTATATCGGCAGAAAAAAAAATATGGGGGAAACGTATTGACACAAAACGAGAAAGTCTGTTGTTGTAACTCGATACACGCAGCGAGATGCTATTTGCTAATAGATAAAACTAGCGGTGTGAAAAATTTATTTTATTTTTTTTTATCTATTCCGATTAAAATGAGAAGCCCAAGTCAGCAAAAAAAAAAGAAATAAATTCTAGACATTTGTACTTCAAAAAGATAAATGTTTAAATGCAACAGTCACAACAAAACGAGTATACATGACTTGCTTTATGTAGCGTGTAACGTATCCCTTAAGAAGTTAGCCAACACATAAGACGATACCAAACAGATGAGATAACATTGACCAAACAGAAAATGTTTTTTAAAAAATTATTTCTAATTTTAAGGGTAGGTCAGCATTTTTTCCCCCTTTCCTTAAAGAAATTATAATGAATTCGTTTGTTAAGTTGATTGGATTTCCGGATTGGATAATTGTGGAATATTTTTTTTTTGACGGCCTATTTTCGAATTGAAAATGTATTACAAGAAAGTGTAACCAATAGAAACCGGTTGCTACTAATTATGTTACCATTATTATATAACGAGCACATCCGTTTTTCTTTGTTCACAAAATTGAACTTTATTTTTTAATACCCTTTCTCCAGTTTTATTGGAAAGGCGATCCTATGATTCAGTTCTTTTCAAGTAAAACACACAAGAGAGAGAACGATCCCTTTTTGTTATTGTGACATGTCCGGCACTTGAAAATGGCCCTAAAGGTATACGACACCGTTGCCTTTGATTGTCAATAAAATAGTGTAAGAAAAAAAAAATAAAAATGGTCACTCGAAAATAAAAGAGGACACCTAAGTGTCTTCACCGGAAGTTTATCCAAAATGTTTGCCATTGATATTGGAGAATGGGATTCAAATTATCTGAATGAAAAACGACATTTTTCGCCACCTAGTGGCACCAGCTGTTCACAAGTCGTTCATCAATGGCGATAATTTTTTTTTTTTTTCCGGTCAAAGGTCCATTTTTGTTTTTTTCGATTACATGGCCGTGCGTTACCTGATAAAATTTCTACTCTTTTACGACATCGTTTATGACCTAACTGTAGGTATTACTACATTACGATTTTTTTTTTCTTAGTTAGTCAATGGGCGGAGAAAGGAGGCGGACAAGTGAGTTAATATTTATACCCCCCTCTTTTTTTTTTTTACTTTAACCTCTGAAAGAAAAGAAAAACGACTCGAAATGCAAAACAGTTAAGTTCGTCCTTGTCAACGTGTGTCTAGACTCTGCACACCTGTACAGTAGGAATGGAAAACAAAAATGGCGCGACATTCTCTTCCGTCTGCAATAACCGCAAACAACCGGACAGCTGTGGATCTATTCCACCATTTTGGGGGGAGGAAAATAGATGAAACAAAATGCAATCATTTAAAATAAGGGGAAGACAGGTGACATATCATTTAGCACCACTTGTTTCTCCCCGTTAACTGAGAGACATTATCCCTCAAATCAATATTGAGAGTCTCATTTTAGTCGGATGTTGCTACCAGCTTTGTATAACAGACACACGCGCCAGCTTGTAGAATGAAACGTCTGTTTTTGTGTACCGCATGTGCTGCTGTTGTGATGAATAATAGAACCGGATACGGGTTTCGTCACGTGTGTTAAAAAATATCACACGCAAAAATAAATGCTGAAAAAAAAAGGGGGCTATTTAATGAAACTGTCGAAATTTAGTCAAATTGAGCTCCTTTCTTTTTGTCGTTCTTTTGGGGGGAAAACTGGTGATACTAATGAGGACTAAATTAAAAAAGATTTCGAGAAAATGAGTTGTTTCCGGTGAGATTGTGACTACAGTTTCCCACATTCAGCTTCCATTTCTTGTGCAAACATCTTCTTTTTATTCTCGAATTTCCAAGAAAAATGCCATCACTGATACCTGAGGAACCGAGGTGGAGGATTAGTGTTGAGAACAAATGAGTGTCGACAAGATCTGGTCATCAGCGTACACTAGTATTGACCATAACAAATCCCCACTTCTTCTAAATCCGTGTGTTTTGTGTATTTAGTCTTATTGTCCGCCATTTTCTTTTGTGACATTGAGACTAAATATTGATCGATATCTGCCCCTATTTTGTTTTTAATCCTTTTCTCAGTTTCAATTTTTTTTAGGGTGATGAAATCTTTCTATTCAAGATGAATGATTTCAACATTCCAAACGCGATTGCAATATAACCCCTCTGCTTTTTATTGTTAACTCTTTTCCCCCCTAAAAAAAAGTTATGATATTTCGACATACAGACGAGAAGAGGTAGAGTGAGATTTCTGAGCCTAGAGGCGCTCCTGTTTTCTTCCCTAAAATGTTGTATTCCGCCATCTTTTTTTTTTTTTTGGGAACCCGCGTCTTAAAGAAAAAAAAAAAAATGGGGGGTACAAAAAAAATCATAAAAAAAAAGATGGGGCATGAAAGGGAAGAGTAAGAAAAATACAAGAAGATGGGGAGGGGGGGGGGTTGTATAGGGAGGAAACACAATCCCCTTGGGGAGGTAAGGGAATCCACCAACCATTTTCTTTTTCTTCCAAAAACCCACCGTCTGGAAATCGTCCAGGCATGTATGGGCCACAACTATTGGACTGTGTTTGTGTGTGTGTATGTGTGTGTGGACCCATTTTTTTTTTTATATGGTCTAACATTCACCCCATCATGTCTGGCTTTTTCTTGGGGTTAGGAGGAGAAACAAAAAAAAAATAGCGTCTGATTTTCCCTTATTCGCCAACAAATATGTATTCTAAATGATTTTCAAGAGCCGGAAATGTTAATTCTACTGTTCTTTTTCATGAACTATGAACACGTAATTGTTTGCTTTAATTTGAAAAACAAAAAAGATAGGGGAAGACAATCTCTTTAGCAGACAGCTCTTTAAAAAGCTGTTTCAACTCGTGTTACACACTTGTTTTTTAAAGGCGGCTATATAACAAGTGTCATTCGGGCGACCCTATTGGGAATGACGTAACAACATGGTTTCCCGATTTAGTCAGAAAAACAACAAATTCTAGAAACATTTTGTTTGACTTTATTTTAAAAAAAACAAGCAAGGTCAAATGGGATGAAATAAACTAAGGAAGAGTAAGGAATGAGAGAGGGGTATGGGTTTGAAAAAATGGGATTAACTCGTTTCCCCCCTTTAGGTACTTGAGGGGGTGGGGGGGGTAGAAAAAAACTGGTTGTTAATAATCAGCGAAATTGAGGAAAGGAAAATGGTTTCTAGAAAGATGCTCTTTTTTCCCTCCAAAAAAAAAGACTCTGTAAAATCTGGTGAATTATTATTCGAAAAATAGATACACAAGTCGCTTATTCCGCGTTTTAGTGCTCAACTACTTTTTTGCTTCCTACGCGTCCAACATGCCGGTGCAGGACACGTTAACTGTGACCGGCTAATCGCATTTTACTGAAAGTAATCACTTTTCGATTACGAAATCTTTATCAAACAACTGTTTACTGCATTAGAATGTTGTTGGTGAAACTTTGTCATCATGACAATTGTCCAAAATGGCGAATAATGCAGATAAAGTAGTAGATGGAACTATTTCTTTCATAGTGGCGGAGCGATACATGGTATGACGAGGGAAAAAACACGCCCTAAGGGCCATCTCTTACCCACCCCTACGATAGGAAAGAAGGCGGGATGAGTGTGTGTCTGCGTCTCTCTCTTAGACGGCCAGTCTCGTCTCGCTGCAAGCCAGTCACAGGGTGGATGCCGAGCCGGTAACATCGTCTCTCGAAACGTCTATAGAAAAAACATTTAACACAACATTTCTACCAGAATTCGATTCTTTCCGGCTCGACTTCACTCGACGACGAAAATAAGAAAATTAAGTGCACAAATCATATTACGGATTATCGGCAATTGTTTCTCCACTTTACAACGAATGTCACGGTAAGTTTATTTTTCTTTTGCCGTTGGTGTTGTGCATTTCTTCAGAAACCGGCTTTGACTTCTTTCTAATTCGCCTTTTTTTTTGCCTGCTATTCACAGGGCCTGTGAGTGTAGCTCCGCGTGTTTGTGTTGAAAACTCCTTTAACAAAATAAAAAAAATAAAATAAAAACTCGAAACATTTTGTTTTCCCGGGCAAAAGTGATCATGGCGGCGACAAGTTTTTCGTCAATGTGCGAATCGCTATTTTTCGGTCACAGTGACCTTTTGCTTTCGTCGACAGGGCCGTGCGACATGACACCGCCCGTTTCACCATCTCGAAGCAACGACAACGACATGAAGAAAGAAACGACATCAGTCATCGATGAAGATCTCGATTTGGGTTTAGACGAATTGATTAGCGGATTGGATTTGCCGCTGTTTTTCGACAATCTCGATCCCGATTCTTGGTTTGGCGATTTACAATCTGATGCCATCGTGCCAGACATTCTCTCTGAAAACAAGTGCGACGTTAATGAATTGAGACATGATTGCATGTGGGCTGGACATTGCCCGGCTGAAGAACATCGCAGTAAAAAAGATTTGGTTCAGCTGCCTTGTTTATTGTCTTCCAGTCCACCGGAATCGACCGTTTTGACCATGCCTTGCGTTTTACCAGTTGTTGGTGGTTGCCGAACCCGACTCGATACGCTGGGCTCCGTCAGACCTGAAACTCCAATCTCCTTGTCCGACTCTGAATTAGATGCTGATCAATTGACAAGCGATGAAGGCAGCAACAAGATTCATCATTCGTCTTCATCCTCATCTGGCGATGAATCTGAATCGGATGAAGATCCACCTATGATGAATTATCAACCCACTTTGCCTCCAAATATTCATCCTGTGCGGAGTCATCAGATGCGTAAAATGGCCAACAACAAATCGCTCGTCAAGACGGTGTCATCTTCGAATTTATCGCTCATTCCCGATCACAGTTATAGCCACAGTGATCATTCGTATCACACTCAAAGAAGGCCTGTTCTGTCTGATAATTTGGCTATACCATTCGACCTTGGAGCACCGACACCTTCCGACTCAGGTAAGCCAATTTTTTTTCTTGTTTGTTTTCACGCTTAATTGCGTAAGGCAGAAATATATCGTGCAGATCCGGTTATGCGGAATTGGCGTATTTGTTAGCGACCTTGAAGAGATTTTTTTTTTCATACTGCGATTGGATTCATGAAAAAAGTGGCAAACCTTGAAAGACTAGTAGCGCCGCTATGCGGCAGTCAACTGTAACTTGCCGGCATTTTTTTTTTTCTTGTAAATCCCTACCCACTTCCTTCGTGACTCACGGGGCGCCTTTTTAAACGAGAGAAAAGTTTGCATTTCATTCAATCCGCCAGGTGGCAGAGGGTTAATTCCAGTTAAAAAAATTTCGCCATATGTTGTTGGCAAAATAGGAGGGGAATGTCTCGGTCCCTTTCCAAGGACGGCCTGCCCGCGCAAACGCAGTATGGGTACGTCAATGACGCAGCGGTTGGGAAGCTGTTGGGATTTTGCCGCGCACTTTGGGATGTATTGAACGCGAGTCTCACGATCACGTGACTGTCTGGCGGTTTTTATTTTCTTCCTCTTCATCACGACATTCTTCTTTGGCGTGGACTTAGAATTTCGTTCGCCTCGCGGGCAATTCTCCACACATGGACTGATGTTTATTTCAATATTTAAAGCGGCGGGTGCTCGAGGCTATCTGTTGTAAATCGCGCAGTGTTTTGGGTCCATTCACGCTGATGTCCTTGAAATAGCTCGACCGTGCGTTTTTTTTTTTTCAATTCCCGCCCTTTTATTTTTATTACCTTTCCTCTTGTAGGGTTATGCGATTGCGTCACAGCAGACGATCCTTTTTTGGGCATTTTGTCTGAACGTTTTTGGCTAACCTTCTCCGTTTTTTTTCCCCCATTAAACATTTTATAGAAGAAGAAATTGATGTCGTGTCATTGGGTGAAGTTCTGCGTATGAATCCGTCTGCGGCTGCGGCTGCCATGACCGCAACAACCGGCAAGTCATTATCTGCCGGTAATGTGGCGTCTCCTACCAACACTACGGCCGTCAGTCACGCTCCGCTCCGACTTAAATTGAAAGGTAGGTCCAGTCTTGATTGCATCTTATTTTTTTTAAATGTTTAACCCCTCGACGTTCATTTCAGTTGGAGGTACACCTGCTGCTTCATCATCGGGGCAAGTTTTGATGCGCAAAGCTCTTCCATCGCATCCGTCCGCGTTGGTGAGACAACAATTGCAGTTGGCTGTTGCGTCGGCGGCACAGCAGCGCAAACATTCTGACCATCATACGTCGTCTAAGAAATCGGGTGATATCAAGTTGAGCGGTAAAATGAGCCACAGCGAGCGGAGTAGCAGCAGCAACAGTAGCAACAGCAGTAAGAGACCGCGGTCTTCCGGCGAAAGTGGTTCCAGTTCCCCGCGGAAGCGTTGCTCGAGGGCGGCCAGCGATTCGGAGGACAGCTGCGAAAAACGCTCGCAGCACAATTCGATGGAGCGTCAACGACGAGTCGATTTGCGTAACGCTTTCGAATTTCTTCGGTCGCTCATTCCCGACTTGGAAGCGACCGATCGAGCGGCCAAAGTCGTCATTTTGAAGAAAGCCGCCAATTTTTGTCAAGGTTTGACTAACAGAGAGAAACAATTTGTTTCCGATAAAGACGCCCTCCAAAAACGCCAAGAAATGCTAAGGAAGAGATTGGCGCTTTTACAACGCCGGCGTTAAGAACTACGAATGAAAAATTATTCGAATTAAGTAGACCACAATTTTTCTTCACCTTTTTTTTTTAAATTAAAAGTGAAACTAACTTTAACAAAATCAAGCTTTATTTTTTTCATTTTTTTTTTTTTTTGAAATGCGCGCGCACACATATGCGGAATAGGTTTTTTTGAGTTTAAACAATTTTTGGCGGGATTTATCGGCTTAGAATTTTTGTTTTTCCTTGTAGAAAAGAAAAAGTCGGTATTCCCTTTTTTTTTTGTTCGGGGCGTTTAACTTTAATGGTTCCCGTAAATAATCCGTTTTTCTTAATTTTGTTTTTCCCCTTTTCTCTACAACAGCGGTAAACACGGGGAAAAAATGTACAAACTAAAAAAAAAATTAAATTTTTCGTTTAAAAAGTAAAAATCTGAAGGAAAAAAAAAACAAGTTTTTGTTCTTTTCGAGCGACTCGGAGTTCGCTTTCAAATAGATTTTTGTTCCCCTCCCCCCAAATTTTTTTTTCGCTCTACATACACACACGCAAAATGGCAAGATTTAATTTTGGTTAATTTTTTTTTTCTTCTTTCTGTTTATCGTACGCAACACCACACACACATACAGTTTCTATTATATATATATACATATATATATACACATTTATATAATCTATTCGGATGGGCAATTAATGTGGTATGCGTCTCCTCTACCCTCAGTTATCATAAATATTTGTAACGTGTCTCAATAATCCCGCCCGATGGTACAAAAGTGAATTGTGTGTGCGTTTCTTCCTTTCTGCGAGTGATGGGATTCAAGTGTCCAAAAAAACTACTAGCACCGCACACACCGCGTGTGTGCGTTTATATGTGATTTTCTCGTGTCTAAAACTGTGTCGTTCATAGCCTCCGTTTTGTTTTCGAATTTATTCTTTTCATTTCGCGTCAACACAGCAAGTGCCTTTTTTTTGTTTATGCAGCCATGTCTTTTTTTTCTTTCGCTCGACTTAAAACTTTAATTGGGTTTAATAATTATCCAAGAGATAACATATCAGTTAATTTTTTTTTCTCCTTTTTTGCGTAGGGGTTTGCTTTTCTAGTTTTCTTCGGTTCAACTCATTTTAATTGTGCATCATCACAGTGCCTTGTTCATATTTTTTTTTTTCTGGGTTGCGAAAAACAATTTCTTGGAGAGGGAAGATCAGTTTATACAGCGAGCTTTTCTTTTTCATAAGTTACATTTCTCTCTCGATGTGTTTTTTTTTTTAAACGATTGAAAAGCTTGGGGATCATCAGCGGTATACATTTGTAAATTCGTCGTTTTTTTTTGTGGCTTAAATTCTTTTTTTGCGTGGCCCGTTTAATTGTACTTGCGTGTGTTGAATCGTTCATCGATATGGTCACATCCACACATCATCTGTCGTTCCATTGAATGTCCAATTTTTGCAACCAGGTCAGAATTCTTTCACAAAAAAAAAAAAAAACACAAACAAAAAAAAAATACACTTTTTTTTGTTTTTGTTTCTGGAAAAAAAAATCTGCTCAGGAAAGAAAAACCACGTCTTTTTGCCAAGATTACCTCTCTTTAAACGCTTAAAGACAAATTCAAATACAACTCAATATGTTAAATCTGTCCAATATACAGAAAATCTAGTACACACAGTTTATATGCAATAGCCCCCCTCAATTCAAACGGAGAAATTTCCCCCTCACTCTGCTACCCCCTCATGAACGCGAGATGATGTGATGATGATGTCCCCCACCCTCCCCCCACATAACTTACTATTATTATACATAGAAAATTTACAAGTGTGTGTGTGTGTGTGTGTGTTTTTCGTGTACTGCTCGCCGCCCAATTGTTTTTTTGTATTTTTGCAAGATAAGAAAGAAGAATGCAAGTGAGAAAAAAAAGCGCTTATAATACGAATGTTCGGATAAATAAAAAAAAAAGATGGACACAATAATAATAAAACGGAAAAAAACGATTATCGCGTCATTTCTTGTCTTTTCGGATAAAACTGTGTGTGCAAATCAAATGGTCAATTTGAAAAATGGGACAGCAAAAACAGAAATTCTTTTGTTATCGGATTTCTGGGAAAGATAATGGGACAATGTTTTGAAAAAAACCTGATGGGGAAAAACCATAAAATGTTTTTTTTCTTTTACCTTTTTGATGTTGGAACGTGAGTGGAAAAGGGAACCTTTTTTTTAATTATCGTCCTCGACGACCTCTATATATGGTCGTGACGTAACTGCCCATAGAAACAGTGTCCTCATTCACGACATTTGGCCACTTTTGCCACAGAGCGATTTGCATTATGCAAATGATGGTCCCTTTAACTTAAAAAAAAAATCGTTTGACATAGCTCGACCTGTTTTTCCCGTCAACCGTGAAACCCGATGTTCGATCATAATCGACATTATGAAAAACAAAAAGTAAATAGTTTGTCCAAAGCAGAACGATAGAGGGTGGTCTTTTTCCCATTGAAATGGAAACAAAATCAAGGACGCAACCGACCGTGAATACAGCCATTTGACAATACTGTATTTTTATTTTATTTTTTTTCATGTTCTAGTACAACTATTTTCTGTAACGGTTCAGTCAAAAGATGTTTCGCCGGAAAAAATCATCAGAGGGCGACACAAAATCCCACACAAATCGCTGGCGATCAACCTGGGCAGCAACAACAACAAAGAAGTTTCAAAGGTTATTTAAACATAATCCGGTAGGCTATTGCTTCATTCATACGTTGGGGGGGCTTCTGGCCAATTGATAAAAAAAAAAAAAAAAACACATAAGGCCGGGTTTTACAAACGATCGAGATAACGAAAAACAGTGGGGAATGCGAAACTTGATTGACATTTGTGTCGTCTGCTAGGCGCCAACTGGCTTTCCAAAGCGTCGATCAGCAAAAAGACATTGGTCGGACAAAACCGAATACAAAATGTGATAATTTTTTGTACGTGGATAAAGACAAACATCGACTGTAGTCCTTTCTCGGATGGATTTCAAAAAAATAATCTTGATGCATTTATTTAACACTAGGATCTTGTGTGTGTGTGTATAACCTTTTGCACTTGGACAAGTTTTGGTTCCTATTGGCTGGATATCGTTTGTTACGGCATTGATTAGATTACACATTCACGACCAATATAGGATTTAGGTCAAAGCAGCCAGTCGAAAAGTTGCAACATTTACATGTTGTCGTCAACTCGAAAATTCAACTTAAAGATGTATCGAATGTTGTGTGTGTACATCGTCTTAGGGTCGATGGTTGGTATAATTTAGAAAAATAAAAGGGTTTGAAATGTTTATGTATGTAAGAGGGGGTCTTTGGTTTTTTAAATGTCAATAAAAAAAAAATACCTAAAGCTCAAGCCCCCCCCCCCTCTTATGGTCATCATATGCCCCATTTAAACGGCGTATTCTTAATTGCCATAACAAAAGGTTGAGTCTAAACGAACCCTTTTTTTTTTTGTTCTCTGCATTTTTGTTTCGGTTGTACCAAAAGTGCTTTACCCCTATCTTTTTTTTTTTTTGGGGTTAAAAAAGAAAACCCAACCGAAACCACCCATGGCTATTCCATGGCAGAGCTGTCATTGATACGAGCAGTTGTAGTAGCTCTCAATAAAAGTTGGCTTTACCTAGACAACAATAGAATAAAAAAAAAAATGCTTTGTGGCAACTTGAGCTGTAGATCATAATTCAATTTTGAAAAAAAAAAAAGGGCCAATCAAACAAGTTTTTTTTTCTCATCGCGAATGGCAAAGGGTCCAACAGCTGATTATACATGAAAGTGTATTGCTCCCCACCTTATTTAGATTAATCAGGTATATTATATATTATTTAAAAAAAGGTATGTTAACCTAGTTATTTTCGTATTTGCTCAAGTTAGACGTTATAGCCAGACTTGGCGCCTATTGTTAAAACACCTGCCCAACAGCTCTCGCTGACTGGCGACACATACGCACCATATATACCTGGTTTCGATTAGACACCATTCGTGTGACGTAAATTGGGAAAAAAAAAATATAGCCTTTGAACGGGATGCGATTATTGGGTTATTGTCCCTAACAAACACAATGTCAGTCATGGCAAAGATAAAACCGAAATCTATTTGCTTTTTGTAACAAATGTTTCAATGTTTTTACGTTAGTTGATGTTAGAAAAAAGTCAGTCAGTTTTACTTACGAAAAATGTTGTGTCATTGGTGCTAGACTCTTTTACGCTTCAGACATCACAGACAATTTAAATAATTTAAAGAAAAGATGCCCCCTTTTTTTTTTCGTTTGACGTTATTCTTTTATTCAACAAGTTCTTGCGCACCACGTCAAGTTTGTCGGCTACCCTTTACGGGAAGAACAACAAACTTTTAAAAAAATAAAAATATCCCCCTTCCTTCTAGTGTCTATTTCCGCTAACCGGAGCTTCTTCTACCGGGGTGTTTTTCTTTTGTTTTTTCTTAAAAAAAAAAAAAAAAAGAAAGAAAAAGAACCATTTCTATTTCCCTTCGGTCGTCTTGACCGTGGCGTGAGAAAGTGGAGTAACACGTGTAGTTCTTCCCCTTCTAGCCTTGTTTAAAAGAAATAATCATTAAACTACGAAAATAAGTATTCCCTTTTTTTTTTTTTGAAGGGGGAGGCGGTGTAAATAGCTCAACGCTCACATAGTTCTGATTTATATACACAGGATATTCCACCTGATTTTACTTGAACGAAAATGCCCCGATTTCCTTTTACGTTCAGGAGACACATTTTTGACCGGTTTTTTTCTGTCAAGAATAAAAACGAATAAACATTACCTGTCTCTCTAAAAAAGGGGAGTAAATAATTACCTTTTAAGGCGTTTCTTAAGAACTAACGTTAAATAATAAAAAGAATACTACCTTTTATAAACATAAATTCGCCTCAGCCGACTAATGTGATTTCATCTAGTGATTATACATATACAGAAAATATTATAAGTGAATAATAATCTTGTCGTGTGGCCTTAACCGGTTATGTGAAACGGGTCGTAACGTTTTACACACAAAGAGTGAAATGTGCATGTTGAAGATGTTCAGGTCTTCAAGAGAAAGGAAGATGAGAAAAACATCTGAATTCTGATCGATGACCCCGACATCTTCCTGCCGCCTCCACTGGTCCCGTTATCCCCCCCCCCCCTCTTCCCCTCACATGATATAAGAAAAGAAAATAAGATTTTTTTAAAGATATTTTTCACTGACAATTACAGGCCAAATTGATTGATTTAAATTGATGGAAATGTTATTCGACCGTAACGAGACTCGAAATGGAAAAAAAACGGATTATGTTAATGTTTGCGGTTTTAAGAAACTGTAGTTTTTTTGTCGAAAAAAAAAGAATATCGGTTGAATGGATGAACTTATAAAGAAAAAACTAATGAAACAAACGGTACAGTCTGGGGGCAGTCTGAAGGGGGAGCTGCGCGCTAGGCGTTCTTCGATTGTTCTTTTGGAAAAGGGTTTTGTTTTGATCATTTTTCAAGTTCAAGATGGCGGCGCCCGGGTTGGTGAGAGCCACCATGGGACTTTTGAATTCTCGTTTACCGGTGATTGTGGTGTGCGGAGCAACTGGTACCGGAAAATCGAAATTAGCTTTAGAATTAGCTGAGAAATATGGAGGTGAAATCATTAGCGCCGATTCTATGCAGGTATTCCTTCACCTTTTGTACATAACATACGATCGTGAATAAGTCATAACCTCGTTTCGTTTTGTGTCTTATGTATTATTCCGTACCACGTTTGCTACGTCACATTGAGGTGCCGCATTCTTTAGATATCCGTCTCGAGCAAGTCTAGTAGGGTGCTAGGGACTTTGATGCATCACTTTTGAATTGCAATCTACTTCCACGGAATGGAAACAGGTTAAGGTTGTGGTCTAGCCGTGTTAGTTCAACTACCTAGAAGGAAAACAAAGACTACTCGAAACATTTTCTTTTTTTGAAAAGTGTTGAGGCAAAAGAAGAACTAGATCAAAGTCATCTGTTGGCTAGGTCTAGGCCTCAACAACACGTAATGTCTCTTTCGAATGGAATGAGGAATGGACTTGGCCTCTGCCTGTGCTCTCATAAACTCTGACGGAATGCAGACAAGGCCACACACACCAGGCCTGAATTCTTCTCCTTTTTGTTTTTGTTCCAGCCTGCCAGTTTCTCTTTTTTTGGTGTTTTCTTAATGCAAGAGACAAGTCCTCTGTAAAGATTCCAAGGCCTGGAAAAGAAGAGAAACCAGTTTCTTCTGCCTGTGCTCGTTTACGTCACCAGCCTCCTAAATCACGACTTTCAACCTGGAAACTGTATGTGTACTGGGTTTCGACGTAAACGAAAGGAAAACAAAAAAAATCATCTCCTCGCAGTAGAAAGGCCCTTTTTCTTTCCCGAGCCTCCAGACACAGCCTGAAGGAGGAAAAACACGCACCTTCCTTCATTCCGCTTTAACCGTCTCTTCGGATTGTTGTTGTTTGTCCGTAAGCTTTTTTTCTTCTCCTTCTCCCCACACCTCATTCGTTCTGTCTCGCCTTCGTCCGTTCGCCTTCTTCTTCCTTTTATAAAAACACATTTCTTTATATAGAGCGCGTATGCGCTCGTTCTATTTTCAGGTGCGCGCACAGCAAGTTCAATGACTCGACAAGCAGAGCAGGGCGTGGTCCCCCATCTTATCTCTCTTTCTTTTCGCTGGGTCTCCCTTTAAAATAAAAAAAAAGAGTCTGTTTGCTTGGGTTCTTCTTAATTTTTTTTTTGGTTTATTTACTGACTCCCCCCTTCGTCTTGTCCTATACGAATGTAGAAAGGACCAAAAAAATACAAGACAACTGGAGGCAAGAAATTGGATGGTTGTAGAACAACACTAGACTTTTAATTGGATCCTACGATCCGACCTCCCCTCTAGTCATTTCCTTCCTCCTTTTTTTTTCTTCTTAACTTGGAAACATTCCACACTCGTGCCAAAAAGAAAAAAAAGGTTTAAACAAAACAACTTAAAAGAACAAGGTCGGAAAACCGTGTATTTACACAGTGTAAAACTATAGAGGGAGGGGGTTGGTTGTCTGGTGTTGGATTGTACAGTTATGGAATGACAAGTTTATTTCCGACACACAAAAAAAAAATTCAAAAAAATTCGAAAGAAACCCCGAAGAAATAAAAGTCAAGACCGATAGGATCCAAGGTGGAATTTTGTTCGATTCTTATTTTTCTTTCCACGTGAACGGGCCACGTGATGCTCGAGATGTCTATCGCCTGTGTTCTCAATTCATTCTGGCGTCGCAAACACACACACATCCCTGAACAATCTAATCGTGGCGATAAAAATCGAAGCGTTTTAAGCTAGGGCTCGTGTAACGTTACAAATTTGTCACGTAATAAAATTATTGTATGAATATTATCATCCCCGTAGTGTGTGTGTGTGTGTGAGGTATGAGGTATGAGGTATGTCAGGGGGTGGCTTGGGTGACGGTCAAGGACGATCACGCGGAAATCACGCCTCTCCCGCACGACCCAAATGATGCAATCTGTTGGACAAACTGGCGGGAATGTTCGGCTTTGATTAAATTTGGTGTGTGTGTGTGTTAATTAGATTTGCTTGTTAATTATTATTTTTTAAACTTTTAAGTTGAATTTGAAACCTCTTGTCATTAAGGAATCGATTATTCAAACAGATCGGATGACTTTGAGAAAAAAGAGAGGCTTATGGTCTCGGTAGCGACTGACGATCGTGGTGGTCGAATTCGTGACCAACGTCTTTTCTTTTTTTGCGTTCGTGCGGAATTTCCCGACCGCCGTGAAATTTTTATTGTTATTTTTTTTTCCCCGAAGAATTGAAGGATTGAAAGGCGGCGAAAAATTCGTGAGTTGTCTCGCCCTGACCGCAAACAGGCGCTGACCATCCCTGTCCCGCGGCCATTTATTTTATTTTTTTTTTTCGTTTCGTTCAAAAGTCCAATAACCGCGCGGCAATCCGCCAAAATGAAACAGCACGAAACAAAACAAAATGCGCGACTCGATTTAACATATGGGTGTGGCGCCACCTATCACTCTTGTTGATCTCTGGATCCAGTTGTCGATGTAATTGACCAAAACTAAATGTAAATTCTCTCTCTGTCTGTGTACATTTCCCTAATATGTCAACAGCTCTATTCGAATTTCAGTAGAATGGATCTCTTATTTGTTTACCATTTAAATCCATCGTATTCGAAGTCGTGAGAAGAAAAAATTTGCGTTTTTTTAGACTCGTACTCAACGACCCCTGTTTTTTTTTTTCCTATTGATGTTAAGAGACGTGTGTGGTTAGCGAACCGGCCGCTAGTCTACGTGCCAAAGTGCCCTGGCCAATAATGCCCAGGGGCGGCCCAAGGTTGGCTAGCCCTGTGTGGGTTTTCGATTTCACCAAAAAGAAAAAAAGAAAACAGGCAAAGCAGCATAGAAACACAACTGCCCATTTCCATTCTAGTTAAGCCTTTATAAATATATATTTAAAACAAACAAAAAAAAAAGTCCTTGAAAATTCGTGTTTCTTTTTTTCTTTTTCGCTTGTTAATATCTCTCTCTCTAATACCACAGCCTCACGAAATTATCTAATCGGCTGGGGCGGGCTCGGTCAGCCGGGACCCGATTTCATTCAAGGACTTTTTTTTTTTTTTTTTTTGCCTTTGAAACTTGTTGAGGCCTTTTTTTTCGATTCAATTTTTTTGGGCCGTCCAACCTTGTATTGCCGGATTCGGATTTTATGTAATCTATACACACAGAGAGAGAGAGAGACGCAGACATGTGATGTAAGAGTATTTTGGCTTTCTCTGCGTGTGTGTGCGACGTAATGGAGAGAAATAAAAAAAAAGAAAAGAGGCCGCCAACCAAACTCGTCTGTTATCAATCATTTGATGGTGGAATCAATCGAAGACATTGTCGTTTTTTTTTTTTTTTTCTAGATACGTGATTGTGGTTGACAAAATGTCGGCCGCGTTGGCTCTTTTAAATGAGAGGAAACGAAACAAGAAATGATAACAAGTTTGAATGGCCAAATAATGTCGAACGCGCGTACGAGTCGAAAATGGAAATTTGAATATTTGATTTTTAATTAGATATATTTTTTTTTTTTGAAAGATTTATCAAGGATTGGACATCATCACCAATAAAGTCACGTCAGAAGAGCGGCAACTCGTACCGCATCATCTCATCGATTGCGCATCGCCTTTGACCCGGTGGACTGTCGTGGACTTTCAACGCAAAGCCTTGCCCATTGTAAGTTGTTGTCTCATTTTTCCCTCTCTGTCTCGAAAAAAAAAAAAAAAAAAAAAAACTGTGTTTTTTTTCATTCATCTGTTGGGAGGGGGGCACATTTTTGTTTTATTTTGGTAACTTTGTTCCGGCCAGCGTGCCGTTTATCGCTATTCGATATGGTGCCATGTCGTGCAGCACAGCAGCTAGAGCAGCGAAAATCAAAGATAATTGTTGACTCCCGCCGGCTGTGCCATGCAACCGGATGACCTCTGGTTCCAAATGTGTGTTTTGCCGGCGATTCTGAATGGGAAAATACTGTCTGCATCAATGCGCTGAATCAGCGTCTTTCCACAATTTCACCAGTTTTTTGTAAGTGCGTCTCGATTCGAGGTGTGATCCCTTTTCGGTTCAAGGTCCTCGATTTAAAAATAATTGAAACACAAAATAAGACATGGAAACTGATTTTGATTTGTCTCTGTCTGGCCCTTCTCCAATTCCAAGAAAAATGGACGCAGCGGAAAAGTCGGTCGGGATTTAATTTTTTATTTGTTGGTTTTAAATGGACGGATTATTGGCAAATGAACCCAATTCTTCACTAAAAAGAGTAAAATGTTTGTCTATTAATACGAATAAATGGTTCGTTTTCTCTTATGTGTGTGTGGGGCAGATTGATGGCCTGTTGCGAGACGGCCGAGTTCCAGTCATCGTCGGCGGGACGCATTACTACATCGAGTCGTTACTATGGAAAGTGTTGCTGGACGACGATGGCGGTGAGCAGACGGCACGGCCGCTCCTCTACGAGCGGGACGAACAGCTGCGCCGCGAGCGTCCACTTTGCGCCGCCCAAAGTGACGATGACGAGCAACTCTTGAAATTGTTACGTTTCGATGATGGATCGGACGGGCCGCAATTGCAACACTTGACCAGCGGACGACTTCACCGGCTCTTGAACAAGGTCGATCCCGTTATGGCCGACGCCATTCACCCGAACAATCGGCGCAAAATTGTCAGGTAAAAACAAAAGGACATTTTATTTTTTTTAATTTAATTTTTTGAAATATGATTTCATGTGTGCGCATGTGTGACGATGAAAGGGGGGGGGGCTAAGCAAATGACCGGGGCTTTCCCTAGCAAATTTGCATATTTATCGAATCAATAGTACATACAGCGTTTGAATAATTTTATTTGCCGTGACACGTAGTGTGCCTATAAACGAGTTTGGGAGTTGTCGGAAGGAATGCTCCACTAGGTAAAGACAAACCCGTTTCTCTTTTCTTTTTTAAAAATTTAAGGTGACGATTTAAAAAAATAATAATAAAATAAAAAAATTGGGGGGTAGAGAGAAAAACAAAACAAAAACGGGAAATAAAAAAAGAAAAACAAATGAAAAACGAGATGCTGGCACGTAGACGCGTAACATACAAACACTATATAGGAATAGCTGAATATGGTTGGTTCCTATCGTTGTTGTTCTTCTTCTCTCGCTCCAAAAGGAGGGGAAAGGCACATTTTGTGCCCCAGTATATGTGTATCTGTCAGTATAATTAAGACGTTGAAATTGAAGGGCTTTGCTTCTGCTGTTGTCAACTGAAATTGATTGAAAAAAAAACAAAAAAAAAACAAAACAAAAGAATTAAAATAAATTCCAAGGCTCTGTGTGTTGGACGGACTTGGTGAAGGGAAAGTCTTAAACTGAGAAATGGAGGGTGGGGTGGGGGGGGCATAACCCGCAGAATTCGAAACAGGTTTCTTTTTTCTTCTTCTTCTTTAAGAAACAAACGGAGTTTTAATTTTTTTATAAATTCAGTGATTCCATTTCGAATTGAAAACACGAAAATCCTTTTTTCTCTTCGGAGATACAAGAAAATACGCATTTGAATTTGGTCTTTATTCCCCTCTCCCCCCAAAATTCTTCTTCCGTTTCGAAATCGATCTCTTCTCTCCCCCCCTTTTTTTTGCCTCGTGCGTCTCTCTGTTGTTTCCCCCCCCCCTCCCTCGTTGGCAATTGCGACAGTCCCGAACGCGTATCGGGAGACGCCTCTCCCCTTTTTTCTGGCCGTCCCATTTGAGTTTTCTACTATTTTATTTTTTCCAAGTCGGAAAGTTTTGGCGCGCAAACTTTCGAAAAAGGAAAAGTTTACTTGCAGACGAAGAGTTTTTTTTTTTGGTTTTTTTTTACGCCAAACTCCGTATGTTCCACGAATATATACGACCGAATAGCGCGTAAGAAAATCCGATTTGAATGGCCGTCTACTCGTGTAACGATCCCAAACTTTTTTTTTTGTTCTCCCTCCATATTTTTTGGGGGTGGGTGTGTGCAAGTTCCATCCGGCCGGAATGACCAAAGAAAAAAAAAAAAAAAAATTGGTCTAATATCTAAATTATTATTATTATTATTTTCTTTTCCCATGGTATATAAACCAACCCCCTCCTGGAACACACACACACCCTGAAGCCGGAACGCCGATGGCGTCTTCCCTCTTTCCGTAAGAAGAAATTAAGAATCTATAGATGGCCGATGTTATATTTGTGAAGCTAATACAACAATAGGGGGGTGGGGTGTGGAATAGAAGAGAAGAGTGGAGAAAAAGATAATACATATCCGGAATAGTGGTGAAGAAAAATATGAAAATAAGCTAGGGACCGTATAGGTCACACTTCCGCCTAGTTTCCGCCGCCCCCCACTTTTTCTCTCTCTCGGACCACTTTAGCACATTAAAAGTGTGCGCCCCACACACAATTTCCAGTCACTTTCAACCGCGACCAATAACGATTTGGTGTGAGTGTGTGACCATCTTTGACGCGGGCGTCCAGCGCTGCATTAACGTTCCAAATGTATTTTGCCTCTCGTCGTCGTCGTTGGGGGGAGTATTAAGGAGAGGAAGAGGAGATGGTGTGTGTGTTTTTCTCCGAATCTATAAGGAAGCGGATCAATTGGGTTGATGCCATGGAACGCGCACGTTCTCGGAAAAAAGAAACAAAACCGAAATAGAATTTATGGAAAATTTGATTATTTTTTTTTGTTTTTTTATTTTTTTTTTAAAGGCAACATTCCTATAGAGGAGGAGGGGGGAGGAACAATGGGGAGCGTCTGACAAACACGCAGCTCGCGTTTCATCTTCGTTTTGGAAAATCGGGTTTTTTTAAATCTGTTTATTTCTTTGCTTTTTATTTACGAGAGCCGGCTAAAGTGGTAGAAATTCGGTAGGATGATGACGGACGGTCGGATGTTTCAAGCTAACGATGCTGACCTTTCGTAAGCCTCCCCCCCTCCCCTAAAAAAAAAAAAAAATGGAGAACATTTCATTGCTTACTACCCCAATAGGTTTGAGAAGGGGATGGAACGATTCAAACTTGGCTGTACATTTTTCGTTTATTTTTACCTTTGAATTTAAAAAAGAAAGAGAACAATTCGCCCCCCTCCCTTCCAAGTGTGTATGGCCCGAGGAATGATGTCATTGCCGCTGATGATACAACTGGAACGCACCATGTGATTTTCTTTCAAGGCCATTTTTTTTTTCTTGTAGGTAGCCGCAATTTATTTCGAATTACTTACAACCGTTGTTTCTTACTAGGGGCAGGTAGGTTGCATACACGTCTCGTATTAACGAGGGTTCCACTAGAAAATTATCTTTGTGTGTGTGGATCGCGTGAGTCTCATCCAGCGCGTTCTCCCTATTTTTCTTAGCTTCTTTTTTTTTTTTTTTTTTTAAAGGAATAAAATGTAATAGAGGGTTTGTTCTTTGATGGAGAGGGGGTTTCATAGACTTACTGTTGCTCCCGGTCAGGGCCGTCCTCACCCCGCAACACAATTTTTGGCCCCATTTCGTTGGTTTTTTACTCGGTTGGTTTCCTTTTTGTGAGTGTGTTCGTTCTAACGGACGTGTATGCAAAAACAACGGGAGATTGATATGCAAATATGGGGTTTCTTAAAAAAAAAAAAAATGTGTGAGAAAAAGAAACTGCTCTTTTTGTCCTCTCGCCATTAGGGAACAATGTTCTCTTATGTTCGCTAAGCCGTGCGGACGGATATACAACGACCCCATAAAGAACAGCAGATGCCAAAAGAGCCGAGAAAGAGAAAAAACACGTTGCAATCAAAATCAGTAGATTGTCAATCATTCCGTGACTTTGTCTCGTTCTGTCTGACTTGCCAATTTGCATAAAACACTCAGTTTGTTCTCTTTCTCCCTTTGGCTCTCGCGCAGCTCCCCCGTCTGCTCCTAGCAACAAGAAAAGAATATCTTGCGTGACCAGCTCTATGTAGAGTTGTTTTAAAAATATGTTGTTGTTTTTACTATTTTCGAAAATTTATTTTGCCTTTTATTTTCTAAAATATTTTTTTCTGATAAAATCGAATGTCTTTGTTTTTTTGTAAGAAAATATTCCTACTAGTTGATCAACACGGCCCCCGCTTGTACGCAAAAACAACACAGCCGTTACGTATTCCCTCGTCCGTTCAATCATAAAAAAAGGGCCATTTCTTACCAGAGGAAGGGGGGGAGGGGGATGGTTTACCAAACAAAAATGTGTAGATGCTAATGTTCTTCTTTCTCCCCTCTCTACCTGCCTCCATTTTTTTTTTCTTTTTTTTGCTTTATGTTTTTAAATATGCACCTCCATGCTCGACATTCTTTGGCTGTCAAATTTTTTTTTTCAAAAATCAAGTGTTTTTTTTTTGGATTTTATACGTGCTCGTTTTGGTTCTTCACCCATTTTTATTTTTAAGTGAATGTGACAGTTTTCTCCGCCCTCCGAAAAAGAAAAAAAAATGCGTTTAAAATTGCAAACAATCATCGCGAAGGAGGGGGGGGATTTGAATTATTTGGGATTGTAGATCAATAATTGAAAAATGATTTGCAGGAATTTAAAACAAACAAAACACACATTCGTGACTTTTGCTTTTTCGTCCCTTTAAAAAAACAAAAAACAAAAATATTTTGATCAACAATTCAACTCACGTAAACATAGGGGGGAGGGGGAATGTTTTTTTTTTAAACATTGAAGCCCATTGTTGCCAGCGGTATTAACCGTTAAAGAGATTCTTTTTTTTTTTCATCTTGTTTTTTATCGTTTAATTTCAAATGGAGATGAAAAATAAAAATGCCTTGATTGACGGCGAGTGCATTTTATTTTTCAAAATGGCATTCTCAAACATTTCAGCACATTCTCTTGTTTACCTCTACGATTGTGCAACAAGTTCTAGGGGGAGGGGGGAATAGGGGAACAGTCGAAACAGTTTGTGATGGAGCAACGAGTGTAGGTCTCTCTCTTTTGCTTTTTTGCCGAGATAGACGTGAGGTAGACCCCAAACCTTTTCTGTTGTCTGGACGAGCCAGACGGCACACAAATTACCTGATTTTCTTTTCTACGATATTTTATTTTTTTTTTTATTCAGACAGGGGGGGATGCTTTGTTAAACCGGTTTATTTTTTTCTTTTCTTCCCCCATATCGATTGTATTTAAGAAACATTCCTTGTCTATCGGATTAAATTGTAGTTTAATCGCGCATTTTGATTTTATTTTATTTTTTAAATAGGGAACTGTTTCCCTTTTTTTCTTCCTGAAAAACTGACCACAATTTAAATCGGATTTCTTTATAATTCGCTTGGAAAAGGGGAGAGAAAAAACGCATTTAAAAAATCACGTGTTTTTTCGGTTCGCTCCATTTATTTAAAAATAATAACATTTAAAAAGAAAAAGAAAAGGTTCCGGATATACACAGACAGAGGAGAAACAGGAAGTGTCGTGTATGTGTTGTCCTCGACTAAATATAGTTTTCTTTTTGTGCGTGTATGTTGTTGTAGTTGTAGTTGGTTAGTTTCCAAATGAGAATCAAATGAATTCCAGTTTTAATCTTATTCTACTAGTACAATAACATCTCCCCCTTTTAACAGCGGGTGGGGGGGGTTGAGATATTCATAGAAGATTTCGGATTAGTCACGCTGACATGCATCGAAAAATTCTTTCATCTCCCTGGTTTGTTGTTTCTTTCTTCTTTTTACCTTTTTAAGAAACTAGTTTTATTTATTTATTTTTAAACTCGCACTAATCGCATCAACTTCTCGTCTTTTCGGCGGCGTGTTTCTTTTCTTATCGCAGGGGGGGGGGGAGAGACGCTTCTATCAAAAATAAAATTCTGCTTCTATCGAGCAACACACCCGCGTTAAAAGGGTGTCGTGTGTGTGCGCGCAAACAATCGCCTTAAATCGCATTTTTGTTTGATTTTTTTTAAAGAAGAGCCGTATAGACACCGTGGCCCAGGTGTGTACGTCAAGGTGTGTGTATAATCTCATTACGTGGGGTTGATGCAGAACAATTGTATTTACACGCCTTGAAATATGGCGATGCGTTTTGTTTCTTTGCTACTCTCTAAAGGAAACGACACAAAGAAGACCCGTTGTTGTTGTTGTTGTTGGTTACGTAATGCAAAGGCTGTTGTTGTTAATCTCCTGACGTCACACCTGGAAATGGATTTCTTAAAAAATTCCGCTCTACTAGTCCCCCCCTCTCCCCCTTCATTAGCATTTAATAAAAGCTAATCAAACTGTTTGGGTGCGTTGTCTATGCGCGTTAATTGGAGCGTGAACTGCTTTTGAATAATAATAAAAGAAAAAAGGGCGGGAGATTTAAAATTTGAAATGTTATTGGACTATTCAATTTGTTGTTGTGTGTGCGTCTAAAAGCGGAGAAGAATAGAAGTGAACTAATAATAATTATTTTTCTTTTTTCTTCTTTTCTTCTTTTCATCCCCCCGGCGTGTGACGTGCACGAACGAACGGGCAGGTCACTTCAAGCGTGGCAACAGCACGGCCGACCCCATAGCGAGTTGCTCCGATCGCAACGGGACTCTGAGGGAGGCTCAACGCTGGGAGGTCCCCTCCGCTACGATGCCGACCGAACGCTCATCTTCTGGGTCCAATGTCAACAGGTAAAAAATAAATAAAAAATGCTCATAAATTCAAATTCAGCTACTTGAAGATCCGATGCGTAAACTGCGCTTGGCGGGAAATTCGAAACTTTTGAATTGAAAACAATCGGGGAACAAAAAAACAAAACAAAAAGGAAAGCTTTTTGATGTTGGGCAATCGGTGGCTAATCGGTTTTGAGCGAATTTCCTAGTCGAAAAGAAAAAAGAAAGGAAATGAAGGCGAACACAAATCGTATCTGTCGCTGTTGCTTTTTAAGGAGAGGTTTCGACTGTTTGTTTTATCTATTTATAGGACTTGTAACGACATTTTGGCTTGAGTCAACTAGAAGCCAACGAATGCGAATTATCGTGTCGGTTGATATTTCGTTTGTTTCTTTCATTTCGGAAGGGTTTTTTTTGCTACCATTTGTACGCGAAAAGAGAGGGGCTGCCGTCGGGTGGGAATCGCATGTCGCTCGTGAGCAGACACGATTTGTTACTTAGCGGAGAGCGTGAGCGGCTTCCTCGTTTGTGTGTGTGTGTGTGTCTATCAATTTTTGTCGTCTATTTATAAGTACAAAACATGTGGAGAACAGGGAGAAATCAAAGCGACTCGACCCGAAACACACAAAAAAGTGGAATGCTTATGGTAATCGCTTGGTGCTGTCTTTGTCAGCACCTTACATGGCGATGTCACCTTGGCGAGGTTTAAAAAAAAAAAACAATAATCTGTTGCGTGATATTGAGGTGAATAAATATCGAATTAGTTTGAATCGATTCATATGTCAATTGAAATGGCGCTGCATTTCAAATTTGCCGCCCTTTTTTTTAATTCAAAAAAACAAATTGGACCGGAGGAGTAAAAAAATTGGCATTTAAAAATAAAATGAGGAAACTCTGGGGAATCGAAATCTCGTTAACTAAAAATAGAAGAATAAATAAAACGAACGCACACAAAAAAGAAATGCTATTTTTCACGAGACGGCCAAGTCTGCGTGAGACGGTTCACGTCCTTGGAGGGTCTCTTCTAAACTCGTTGGGGGCGTCGTCTGAACGAGGCGCCGATCGTCGTGAAAATACGGAAATAAGAATTTGGCCTCTACGTTGGCCAAATAGGAAAACCAAAAATAAAAAAAAAAATAATTTGACTCAACTCAACGGTGTGGCACTGTCTCCAAGAGGCATCGGCGTCCGTCCCGTTTCTCTCTGACGGGCCACAGCGCAGTGCGCCGAATTAAAAATAAAAAAAGTTGTTCTTGGAACGGCCCATTTTTTCGCTGACAGTGCGGGGGATCCAAGTTCAACCACCCAGACACTCTCCGAAATGTTTTAACTGTGGGGGCTGTTCGATAACTAAACTTCTTTTCTTGGCCTTGCGCATCGTTGACGACGTCCGTCCTCTCTCTCTCTCAACACGACAGGCTAATCAAGACGTGTGTGTGCCATTACGACATTGCACAACTAGTTGCGTCTGCAAGAGGACGAAGCGAATACTTCAGGACACGTTTAAAAACATTTTTGGTTGTTTGGAGGAAGACCTAACGGCCACCTTTATGGCATCGTAGACGAGAGCCGTTGGGCGCGCGCAACGAAGAGATGATGCCATCTGGTTGTTGATGGATGCTCCTGTTTGTCTATGGTGACGTTTCTTCTTTCCGTCTTGAGGGCAGGCAACTGACGCGCGAAAGAGAAATGTTGTTTCACGGCCAAGCGAAGGTTGGCCACTTGAAAGGATTCGTGGTTAACAAGACGATAGACGAGAAATGAGAATGAAATCGGATATGATTTTCTTCCTGCGGAAGCCAAGAAGTTAACCAAAAAATGATAAATTTAAGTTACTGTTGTTGTTGTTTTTTTGCGCGCTCAAACTGTGCCACCTCTTTTCAAAAATTTAAATTTAGAAAATAAAAAAGAAAAATTGTCAGTCAACTCGGTTGGAACTCTTTGACGATGGGGAAGGGGGAGGAAGTGGTCAATAATTTTGTTGTTTTTCTTTCTTGAATTTGTTAGTCCTTCCCTCCCCGTCATTTTTTGTTTGTTAAAGGGACAGACTAACAAAGAGGCAAAAGAATCATCATGGCTTCTCTGTTCTCTTGTTTCCAAAGAGCGGCGGACGAGCGCTTCGAAAATAAGTTGGGATAGTGGTGGCGTGTGTAAGTGTGTGTGCGCGCATGTTCCCGTCTGCTTAACACGAAAGATTATGTAGACGACAGTAAAGAGGGGGGGATTAGACAAAAGGTAAACGGATACGATGTGTACACGATATTGAATGCGTTTGGTAGCAAGACGCACAAGAGTTGGCAGTTTCAAAAAGAAATGAATTTCTTTATTTATGTGCTGGGGATGATGGGGTAGTAGATTTTCTTATGAATATTGAAACCAGTGCTTTTTTTATGGGGGGGGGAGGCCGGCCTTCCTGTTTTCTAAATGATCAGGAAGAAAGAAAGAAAAAAAAAAGAGGAAATGATGAAATTATTGAATGTTTTGTTTTGAGGAGCTACTGAAATTGATTGGTTTGTGTTTTGGGGGGGTAGAAAGCAGACCGCAGCTGCCGAAGTCAATAAAAAAATAAAATGGAGGGAAATCCGCCAAAGTCCAGTTTTTTTTTCCCGGGTTTTCAGCTACTGGTAGTCCGTAAATTTCATTAATTAGAACGGTCGTGCCTTCGTTAAAGGCTAAGAGAAAAGAAAAAAAAAAGATGGACGTTATCGTAGCAGGGCGGCAACCATTGCGCCAAGGCTAAGAACCGAACAAAAAGAGAAATGAATTAATGATTGGGTTCCGTCTCATCCATCAACTGATTAACGCGGCCCCATAAATCGATAGTTTGAACAAATCAAATAAAAAAAAAACAAATGAAACTGGCCGTGTGCGTTTTTGATTGACGGGCGAACAAAGTCGCATCGGCTAAAAAAAAAAATTTCCGAGGCGTCGCTCCTCTTTGTTCCTCATCACCTTCGCGACGACTTTTCCAAAAAAATGTTGAATTTCCCTTTTTTTTTTCAAATTTTTTTCATTTCAATTTTCCAATGTTAACGAAGATTTAAAAAAACAAAACAAAACAAATAAAATGAAAACTATGTGTGTTATCCGTCTCTTACGTGACATTCGTCGGAATGCTGTCGCGCCAAAACAATTTCAAACTTGACTTAACTCGATTTGAATAATGACGCTCGGGAATTCAACATATTTTTCCTTGATGAAAAATGAAAATGAAATCAGGCAGCGAGATGAATCTGATTTTTGATTGCAATTAACTTTTTCGGTAGAAAAAAAAAAAGCGGATGACTGATGTAATAATGTAACCGAGGAAATGTTTGCAGAGGGGGCCCCCCTTCGGCCATCAGCTCCCGATCAATCAGACGGTCGAATGGTGTTATTTATATGCGTGACTCTTGGTGCTCGATTTTGTCTTGTTTTCTATTTTTTATTCTTTTCGTAACAAAAGAGAACTGACCTCTTCAACTTCTCCCTTTTTTTTTTTTTCTTCTTTGGTTTTGAATAAATGAATTCCAGGAGGTGCTGGACCGTCGACTAGATGCCCGCGTGGATGACATGATGTCTCGCGGCCTTGTAGACGAATTGGCTGATTTCCATCAACTCTACAACGCACGGCGCCTACAAGACCAGATCAAGTAGGTAACAGTCTCCATGTGATTTCTTTTCTTTTAAATATTTGAAACTAGACTAGAATAGAATTGTTTTCGGACTTTGTCCGTTGGGGAAAATAATCATCAACAACCGTCATTAGTTATGATGATTACGGTCGGGGAGGGGCTGCTGTTCTTATTTTCTTTTTTTGGTTTGAATTATTTCTTGTTAAATCGGCACCTACCGGCCTTTCTTGTAAATTGGTGAAGGACAGGTTGTGCCATTTAATTGTTTTAGCGCCAACGTTCTGGAATTTCACCTGATTGGGCCAATTGAAATTGCGCCATCAACGCAGTTGGCCACTTTGACGGCAACGAATGTCGTCCATTTGCAATTCAAATGGCGCTCCGTTTTTCCTGTTTTCTCTTTGGACTTGATCCGTTTGCTTTTGAGACGTACACGCAGTGGTGCCACCTCTGATGACTTTTGCTGTTTTTTTCTGATTATCACTCTTGTTTTTTCTCTAGTGAATCAGACACAAGACGACCAAAGTTATTTCCTTTTGCACATTGAAATAATACAAAAAAAATGACTGTGGGTGGTAGAATCGTGAAACGCAAAACGTTGGTACTAAAAAAAAAAAAAAAATCAACCGGACTCCTGGAACACATTTTTTTGTTTGCTTCCTCCTCGTTTTTCTTTAATGGCCGGGGTGTACTTGGAAGAGAATTAACGATTGTTTAGGAGCGCCTTTGACGAAACTTTGCATTCTTAGTTGCTGCCTCTATTGCGCAGCATCCATTTTCAATGACGCTTGTCGCGTTCAGGGGGCAATATGTCTCCATCTCTCTTTTGTTTAGAGTCGCTTTTCAGTTTTCCTATTTCCCTTCACGTTTCAG
This sequence comes from Daphnia magna, assembly GCF_020631705.1. NCBI lineage: Eukaryota > Metazoa > Arthropoda > Branchiopoda > Diplostraca > Daphniidae > Daphnia > Daphnia magna. Next base: position 13,736,662 of record NC_059184.1, read on the forward strand.
CTGTTTTGTACAGTCACCATTTTTTTGTTTTGTTTGTTTTGTTTCATTCCTTTAGTCAGATAAAAAAATAAAAATAAGAACGTTCTTTTTATTTAATTGTGTGGGTCATTTGGCCCGTCTCTCGTCCAGCCGGAACGATTCGTTGCCGCCATTGCGGTCCCGCCGCTCTTCAGCTTTCTTCCGTTGACATTTCCCTTTTTTTTTTTTTGGGTGTTTTTTAAGGGGGTATGAGCGTTAAAAATAGCGAAGTTAAAAGGAATTGTACAAAAGCTCTGCAATGAAACGCAGAGTGATGTATGCGAGAGGGGGGGAGCAGCAAAAAATGCGAAAACGTGTGTTCCGTCTTCGTGGGACGTTGTATGCGTAATAGTTAATTTAAAAAAGAAAAAGAAAAGAAAATAGTGGTACGTGCGCGCGAAATGCAATTTTTTTGTTTGTTAAGGATACACCTACACACGTTGAGAAGTGAGCGCCAAAAATGTTGCCAAATGGGACCGATTCCAAGTTTTGGGCTCTTTTTGGGCCCGTCCCGATCCCATGGATCGCCGAGTGTAGTGACCTCTTTCTTTTTTGTTTTGTTGTTATTCTTTCGTTTATACTACACTCCTACACCCATTTTTTCTCAGCTATAACCGGTAACTTTATTAATTTTTGTGCTGGTTTGCGCAAAAGAAAATGATGGAAATAGTTCCGAGAAAACAAAAAAATGGAAGAGAAGGCGGCTGACGTTCAATCAAGGCCTCGTCCCCTCTTGGCTCACCTTGAACATAAATTAAATTCATCTTTTTTTTTTTTAATTTTTCAACAGCTGAGATAAATGAAAAAGAACGGCCATTTCACTTGTGGGTACGTTTTAAAAAAAATCCCTCCATTTTTTTTCTCTAGTTCCGGTACTTTTGTTTAAAACATAAACGGGAGTAAACGAAAATATGAACCATACGCGTCGGCCTTGATAGTCAAGGGCTTCACCCACATAATCGTTTTCGTCTAGCCTTATATTACGTAACAGAACGTCCAATTTTTGTTTTTTAAAATTCAAGAACGCGCGTGAAAAAGAGGATTATGAATAGACTCCCCCCCCTTCCCTTTTTTTATTTATTTATTTTTTATTGCTATGATAAATAAAAACAAAAATTGACGAGTGTTCCCGTTGTCGCCTCGGTTCATCCTCCATGTAATATGATCGATCACTATCGATCTAAAAAAAAAAAAAGAAATGTCACCGCAGAGTTTCGATCCTGCGTCGGTTCGTCCCGGGCTCCCCTTCGGTTCTCCCGCATTGGCTCATGCGCCGCACCGCCAGACATTCGTTCGTCTAGGCGTCCGTACCCCGTGACTTGAATGTCACGTGACTCGGCAACGCACCACAGTATTTTCCCTCTTTCTTTCTTTCTTCTTGGTATTATAACAGAAGGCAAAAAAAAAAAAGAAAAAGAAAAACTGGCGGATAAGCATAGTTTGCTGGCGCGTTAGCCAAGCGAAACACAACTGTGAAAGGGAGTTTCAGATAGAAGATAGGAATACAAAAAAATGGGGCCGACTCACGAAATGCGAAACTTTTTTTTTTGTTTTTTTGTTTTTTGTTTTTTCGTTATATAAAACAACAACAGCTGTTTGTCACCATACAGACGATTACTATATACCATGCGAGCCGTCTAGTATGTAGAGTGTTTTTGGTCGAATGCGTAACACCTCTTGTCCCGAAAATAGCTACCGAGCCTACCATTACCAAGAACGGGAAAAAGAGAAGGGGGGAGAGAGAACACAACTGGCGGGAAAATAAAAAAAATGCAAAAATGTTTGAGAGGAGGAGGGAAAGCTATTCATTTTTAATCTGAAGGCTTCTGCTTTTTGTTTGGTTTGTGCTTTTTCGCGACTATCAGCTTTTTAGATACGTTGTTATGATAGGGGGGGACTTAACCATCGATCGGTTGTTGCGGAAGACGTCATAATAAATAAAGAAAACTCTTTGACTTGATAGTTGTAACCTTGGCTTCGGCCAGTGTCGATTTTTTTCCTTAGCTCTTGCATAACATCGCCATAGAGTCTGTTTTTTTTTATTTTATTTTTTATATCTGTTATGCGCACATCGTAGAGACTAGAGGCCTTACGTTGCCAAGGACAACCTCTATTTGGCATTGATCAAGTCGAAGGTTTTTTCTTCCCCTTCCCCCCTTTTTTTGGGGGGGGGAGGGTGTTAAATGGAATGCGTTTCCTTCTTGTTGTTTTCCATTCCTGACGCTAGAGGCTTGCCAGCTCGATGGCCAAGTGACTGTAGCAATTGGATGTGGAGACTTGAAAAATCCTTCGTTTATATAATACGTGAAGGCCGACGCCATTGTTTATTACGTCCATCGTGCTCAAACTAAAAACTCCCGCCACCCCCCCTCTCCCCTCGTGTATTTATTATTTATTTTTTAAGGATTACACTAACCGACGCAAGAAGGGAAATAAAATTTAAAAAAAAAGAGAAGGGTACGAAGCAATGAACATACGAGCGTAGACTCATTTTCTATGGTGTCTGTCTGGGACTGGCCAGACTGTAGCGCCGTTAGACGTCCTTGGATGTTTTGCGCGACGTCGACGCTAGTGGCGCTAGTCTACTGACATGTACAAGTCAAGCCCATTTGCAAACAGCTGCGTTTTTTCTGCTAATTGTCAGCTTTGTTAGGCTACAATGATGATGTCACTTTGGAATTTTTTTTCTTTTCAAAGCAAAGGTTTCCCTGAATCCATTCTTTCCAGAAGGGGGGAGGGGGAGCAAAGGTGTTGCATTTTTTTAAATTTTTGAATTTTAATATATGCCTCGACGTTATTGGATCTTGGGATCAGCGTGAAGCCGCACCGATGTTCGTCAATCTTACGTTTTGTAATGTGTCGTTGTGGACGTCTGCCAAGAAAATACGACGGTCGTTACTGCACGAAATAAAAAAAAAAAATTACCCCCCCCCCCGTCTTTCCCGAAATAAAAAATCGATATCTGTGCGTGTCTAGCTGATATCTCGGTAGTCATGTGACTATTCTTTTACGACTTGTGTAAGGGGGGCGAGTGGGGAGGGGGTCAGAGGGATTGGGTATTCACGAAGACACCCCCGGCCCCTCCCTTCGTAAGAGCCGGATCGATTACACAGCCAGTTTTCTTTAGTTTTTTTGATTAGAGAGAAAGAATCGATAGCCCGTCTGTAAAACTTAAATATTCATTCGAGACAGGTGACTATTTCGTTTAATCTTTTTTCTTATTTTTTTTATTACCTGTCTACTGCGCTTCTTTTCTCGGTGGAAGGGAATGAATTATTGCGCACTTTTACTTGTCGTCGTCTGCTTCCATGGCCGCGCATCGTCTTAGGTGGGTTCCAGAATTAGATATGTATATGTGGCGCGTCTCTTTATATTTTTATTCTCCAAAAAAATAGAAGAAGAAAAATGTCTTTTTTTGTTTTGTTTTGTGGCTCTTTTTTTCTTTCTTTCTTTCTATCCAAACGCTTTTTCTTTTTCCAGACTGTCGGGAATGTTGGTCTGACGACGTCCTCCCGTGAACGACTCCGGGAAATTCCTACGAGGAAGTAATCCATTTTTGGGAGGTGGGGGTTAGAAAAAGAGCATCTAAACTCAAGCGAAAAAAAAAACGAACGAAAAGAAAGACACCGTAAAAGTTCCCTCCCGTAGAAAGATATGTGAAATAAAATTTTTTTAAAAAAGAGAGAGAGAGAAACCAGACGGGAGAATTCACATAAGAAAAAAAATGACTTGGAAGAGCCCTGGTGGCCTTCTTTCATTTTTTTTTTATTACTTAACTGACGGCCTACTTATTCTGAAAAGGTTTGATAATCCCTGCGCGAAAAAAAAAGAAATTGCCCTCCGTGTGATTCAATTTGACGTTTTCTCTTTCGGCCCCTACCGTAGAGTACTTTAAATAAAGGGAGGGGGTGATAACCGCATCTATTCAACGATTTAACAGACCGGCAGTTCCCCCCCACTACCCGCAAGTCTCTTTTTAATTTCTTTCTCTCCCTGTTTCGGCTGCTCTGCGGCGTTGTTCGCCAATTGCCCGCAATCACGTGGCAATGGCGTGCACGCTCCCGTCATAGTACTACCACTACTACTACTACTACTACTACCACCATCACCCCCCTACTTCCTACTATTACTACTACTACTACCACTCACGTCCTATGCGCTAGCGTCTGCTATTGAATGTTACGCGCGAAAAGACACGCGGGATGACGTTCGTGTTTTTGTTTGTAAATTTAAATTTTTTCATTCTCAAGTTTACTTTTGTTTTTTAAAGTTGGGGTGGGTCTGGTGAATTTTGTTTGCGTTCTGTTGCGAAACGAAAGTTTCGATCCGTACGTTTTCTTTTTTTTTAGGGGAAAAGGAGGTTCTGTTTTTCTACTTGTCGTCACTCGCGATCGTTTGAAAGAAGGAATGTGTAAGGTTAGCGACAGAGAAAAATGAATTGTAGTAAAAATGATTATTTTCGTCGTAAATCAATCGACAACGATCAAAAACGGAGAGGAAATAAAAAAGAATGTATAGATTTAGTTGGGCGTATTCCACGTCCCGCGTCATCCTCATCAAAATGAAAAAAATTCTTCATTCTTGTTTTTCTTTTTTTTGTTTTGTTTTGTTTATTTTGTCAAATATTTTTCGGCTTCTTCGTTTCGTCCTGAATTGGAAATGGGTGAAAACAAAAAAACATATATAAATCAAGAGAGCCGGATTACACCATCGGCATTTTCCAGTCGATCGGATTCAAAGAGTTTCACGAGTACCTCGTGCTGCCATCTAACGAGCGAACGGAAGACGTTGGAGGTCGTCTGCTCCAACAGGGCGTGGAAGCCCTGAAAATAAGGACGCGGCGCTACGCCCGCAAACAGATTAAATGGATTGTCAAGCGTTTCCTTCAACAACCCGATCGCCAGGTGATTATCGATATAATACATTTCTTTTTATGTTGTCTATCGATTCAAGAAAGTTGATAACTCAAAAACAAACGGAGGTATTTCTATTTTGTTTGCATCCTATTCAACAACAATTGCAGGTGCCTCCAGTGTATGGACTAGATGCCACGGATGTGACTGACTGGAACGAGAAAGTCAGGGATGTCGCTTTTCGAATAGTGGATTCGTTCAGCTCCGGCGACAGTGGCAGCGAGGCTGCAGCCGATGAGATGCAGAATGAACGCCCCAAGCCGTTGGCCGTCGCTGGAACGTCTTCGCGAGAAGAGCAAACATCCTTTCACTGCCCGCTCTGCGATAAGGTGACGGTCGGCCAGCGCCAGTGGCAAGAACACGTCCGCAGCAACCGACACCGCAAACTGGTCAAACGGGCAGCCGATGGAGACGGCCTCGACCAGCCAAATCCTAGACGACATAAAAGAAGACCAGATACAGATGGAACAAATGCCGGGTCGAAAACGTCTCTGACATGCGAACAGCAGCAGCAGCAGCAGCTACCACTACAAATAGATCCTGCTACCCTTGTACAAGAGTAGCAGACAAGAAAACAAAAATATAGATACCGTTAAGTCAAAGTCTTAAAAAAAAAAAAAGAGGCCGCGTTTAATGATCGCTTCCCCTTTTTCTTGCGTGTCTGTGATCTCATTTACCGTCTGACTGGCAAACGTTCGCACAATAAAAAGTCGAACTAATGATAGTCAATTGTGTTGGGAGCATTTCGAAACGGAATCGCGGTAAAATATAAGAGTCTACACAGACAATGCAATTCTAATGTGTCTTGAATTTTCCTTTTTATTTGTTTATTTTTTCTTAATAGTTAGTTTCGCCCGAACAGAGCCGCTGTCCTGATGTAATAACAGTTGTTAGGAAAGAGAGAGAGAAAAAAACCCCCAAAAAACTTGACCGGTAGTTTGTGCTTTAGTGGCGTTTATTTGTCTACATGGACATGGTTGGAGGAGGAGGAAATAGTTGGGTCTTTCCGCTTCTTTTCTGGGCGGATATTTCGTTTGCATTACACCACCACCATTCCTTTTTTTTTTTTTGGTTTTCCTCCATTTATTCTGCTTACGCTTCGTGATCGTGATGATTCAACTGGCGACCTTGGAAAGTGGACACGGGAAATGGTATTTCGTCGGAATTTTTCGCCCAGTCAAGAATTCCAAGAACCGCGCCTGATTTATCATTCGACAATCTTACTAGTGTTTCTGGTTACGACACGTCGTTGTTAAAATAAACAGGATGTTTGTTTTTGTTTGTTTTCTTTCCCTGTTTTAATTTTGATTTCTGAAATTCTACGCAAACAAAAGTGCAATCGCAAAAGATATCCATTTGTTGTATACTACAACAAAGCTGATCTGGTTCCGTCGTGAAACGTTGTTGAACGACGAAAACATAGATGGCACTGTAAACGTTTGTGTCTTTGACTGTTTCATTCGCCCGCCGTCATAGCCGATTTTGTTTATCACGTTTCTCGCAGTGACACGGAAACATTTGCGGATACCTCTGATCCTTCATTTATTGTTATGGCCGTCAAAGAAAAAGCAGAAGCAAATGAGGAAACTTTGGAAGCCGAAATTGAATGGAATACCGTCGACAACGAGTTACAGCTGTTGCAAATCTTGTGCGGCACAAGACCCATCGGTGAGAAACGTGACAACTTTCTAGCTTCTTTGACAGAATTCTCATTTGGAATCCACTTTTCTAGGTATTAGTAAATATTTTCAAATGGCCTGCATAGTAGAGAAATTGGCTGCAAATCTGAACAAAGAAGTTACCTCCAAAGGTGTGTGGGATCACCTGGCAAGCTTGTACGACATCAAGAAATTGGTATCTGGCTAAGCTGATATAATTCTCTACCTCTGATTGAAATCAACAAAAATTTTTTTTTCTTTTCCAGGATGAACATGAGACGATTCCTTTTCCCAATGAAGAAATGGACTTTACCCTTTCCACCGAGGAGTATGGTGAACTGATGGAGAGCAAATACAAAGAAACGGAATCAAAGAAAACCATAAAGAAGGAAAAGGAAGAAATTAAAAAGGAAAAAGTTCCTGAGACCCCTCAGCCTGTTGAAAAAAAATCTGTCAAACGAACAAGAGCCAGCACTGCACCAAGCCCTGGAACACCTCAGATCACTCCAAAACGTCGACGAATTTGAAGATTGAGAAAAAGAAAAGAAAAACAGAACAGAAGAAATGTCACGAAACTTTTTACCATGTCAACTTTTTCGGCGCACGTACATTTGTTTGATTGTGAAACTGTTAATGAATTTTTGTAACTCGGATATTGTGTGAAAAAAAAACGGACCGAATACGACAGAAAATAACCGGTCAGATGAATAACGTGTCTCTTGATTTTTTTATTTCAAAAAATTTTACATATGCTTAATAGATTACTTAACAATCCGTTAGTTTTCCAAAAACTTTTGCTGGACGACGCTCGTGCGTTCTTTTGTGGCTGAGTAAATTATATTACAATTTACAAATACCAAGTGTTTTAGTACTTTGAAACGTTGGACTTGGAGAAGAGGCATCAGAGCTTGCTCCAGTGCGGAACCGGTGCTAGTACGTTCTATTGCCAGCTGAAAACCAATGCCAGAGTGCTGCACCACGAGCACTGTTTGTTCGGTCCTTCGAGCCCTCGCCGACGATGTGCTGTGATTTGCAACGTGTATTTTCTTTTGTATAAAATTGATTGAAGAATTTATTTAAGTCGGGTAAGAATAACCTTGATAATTAGTAGGCTTGTTAATCGATTCCAGGAGCAAGGAAAAGTTTAATTGATCTTGGGGTGAATTACCATTTCATTTTCTGCCATGTGATGTCGCCCTGCGAGTGTGTGTGTATAAAGTGAGAGAGGACGTCACACATTGAATTCTTGAGAACCTTTTGAGGCTACGTGTGTTTTTTCCGGTTTTCACAGTCAGTTTTTCTTCCAGTTAGAGAAGTCTTATGCATTAGTGGAATTTTAATTGATCTCGTGCTCAGAAACAAATGATTCGGGCCTTAAATGTCTCATAGGACACCGCCTGATGCGACTTCAGCCCAACCAGGCGCCCCTCATGTTTACGTTGTAGCTTCTCAATATTGCAGTCTTGATATAACATTTTGTTAAATTGCAGTTGTGGCTCACGGGAAGGAATGGCCATGACGCTTCAAGGATCTGTCTTGACAAATGGAAATACTGCTCCCAACTTTGTCCCTCTCAAACTGGAGCAGAGCAGTAAAGACTCGTCTGATGTGTTCCTCAACGAAGCTAGCAACGGTTTTGGTGATTGTGACAAAAATGAATTGAACAATGGTGATGTTATTGAAGAAGTTAAAGAAACACCTAGTGAAGAGCCAGTCATTGATATTACAATCAACAATGTGGTATGCAGTTTCAGTGTTAAATCCCATCTCAATTTGAAGCAGATAGCCCAGAATGGCTACAATGTTGAGTATCGTAGAGAAAATGGGGTAAGATTCCAACCTAGTTTTCACTATGATATTGATCCAGAATATTAAACACTTTTTCCACACCCAGATGGTAACCATGAGGTTACGAAAACCTTACACCACAGCCTCAATCTGGTCCTCAGGGAAAGTAACCTGCACAGGGGCAACAAGTGAGGAAGAAGCCAAACAGGCCGCCAGACGAATTACGCGTTCGGTCTCTAAACTAGGCTATCCCAGATTACGCCTAGTAAATTACAGAGTAGTCAATGTTCTGGGAACTTGTACAATGCCTTTTGCGATTAAAATAACGCCTTTTTCAGCCAAACACAGAGATATCGCCAGGTAAAAATTGATTAGCACCTTCTCCTTTAATTTTTCTCCTAATCTGGTAAATTTGGCAAATAAATCTGGTTCAGTTATGAACCTGAATTGCATCCTGGAGTTACCTATCGTCTCAAGGAACCCAAAGCAACCTTAAAGATCTTTTCAACCGGAAGCATTACAGTTACTGGTAAATCATCTGTAAATCTCGTTCCATTTGCCAACTGTTGTTCACACATTTTACCTTTCATTATAGCGCCTTGCGTAGGTAACGTCCAATCGGCCATCGAACACATATACCCCTTGGTGTTTGAATTTCGTAAAGAACGATCTCCTGAAGATATACGAACAATGCAAGCTACCAAACGGTCGCGCGGATTCAAACGCAAGTGTTCCTCTGATTTTGGTTTCGGAGCTGACGAAGAGTGTTTCACTGTAGACGTTGATAATGAAGAAGAGGAGGAAGAAGCCTTTGATAGTGACCAGAGCCATGATTAGAAAACAGCAAATAATTAATTAGAATATCACAGCAATCGAATCGTGGGACGAGTCTTGACAAGCTGATCGGACTCGTGGAAATGTCTCTGGTGCTTTTCCTTCCTGAATCCGTTTGGCCTCTTCGCTGTCAGTACGACCAAACCTTTCAGCTTTCACTTTTTCGATCCCAACGATCTTGTATACTATAATTTTTTTTTCTCTCCATCCCCTGCTTCCCGTGGTCTCGCTGTTCGACTTTCAACTATCAGTTTTTCGAGGCGGAATCACCTTTTATTCGCGACCTAGTTTTGGTTGACCGTGTCGAGGTTAAAACTTGTTCATTTTTTTTTTCTACTTATTTTTTTTTAAATTAAATCCCATCAATACTCTTCTCGATTTTGGTAGTCCAGATCAACCAAAACTCCATTGACTTAAGCTTGAGGTCGTGCGTCAGATGTGAAACAGTCTTCCGCTCTTTGGACATTGCAACTTTTGAATTCTGACAAAAAAGAGTTGACGGCTATCAGCGTTCAAACTCTAATTTAACCCACACAAACGAATTTCATCATCTTTTTCGTCTGAAGAAAGTATACCCATTTTCGAAGAGACGGCAAGCACTTGTCAAAATGGGGCGAAAAAAAAAATAATGATTAGGTCCAGCGGATTTTGAAATCCTACTCCTATTTACCGTTGATTGTAGTTTGAAGATTTCGATATTTCATTCTTCGAAATGGTGCTTAAGGCTCTCGGCCTGCTTGAGTATCCTTAATTTGTCTTTCGTTTTTTCTTTCTCGAATGCGCCCCGTGTTATAGTCTACCATGTAAAATAACGCTCTTCTGGAACATGGGCACGTGCCCAATTTTCGTGTTAAACATGGAACAAACTGAGTTTGATTCGCAGGTTCCGCTTTTTCTGCTCCCCCTCAACACAGAAACTGACGAATCCTTTTTCCCAATTTGAAACTAAGATCCACCCAGAAGAATCAGAACACAAGGAGTCATCAGAATCGTTCAAATCGTATTGTTTTTTTGTTTTTTTTTCCTTTGCTCCTTCACAAAAGACTGTAAAGTTCAGTCGCCGAATTGCCCTCCGATTGCTCCTCAGCTCTCCCCCCCTCTCCCATCCCCCTTAAAGCGGGTTGATTGCCTCAGTTCAGCGAGCAATAACAATCGGATGATACCAATGCTTGTGAGTGAGTGTGCGAATGTGCGTGCGTGTGTGAGTGTGCGTGTCAAACCTACCTTCCAATCGTCCTTGCCCAACGGTTCTCAATAAACGAGATTTTCCAGATTATTGATCCAAGTCCTCTTGTTTCAATTGAATCCTAGTTTGATTTCATCGTTTGCTGATTAGATTTTGTTCCTTACAGAGCCCTTGGAAGTTAATGACAAAGGAAATTTTGCTTCCGTATTGTTTTTATGCTTTGATTAGATAGCGATCTCCGGAGAACCATGTGGCTTATTGCAACATAAGGATTACAAGGTAAAATCAAATCAAGACATTATCATTTTTAAGCGTTCATGCAATTTAATCAAATTCAAATATTTCCTTCAGACAAACAGGTTACTCCGAGCAATATTGGCGCAACAACTTATATCTTCCGTTTTTTACCTTAATTTAAATAGAAGTGCTAGGCAAAAATAAACCTGATTTTCGGAATTCTCGTTCAATTTTGAGTGGAAATCATGTATTTTTACCTAAATCTAGAATTTAGCCAAAATTGAAAAAGTGGGAAGGGTATAGCCTTCCCACTTTTGTCAAAATCTGCAAAAACGGACATCTCTTGGAATTCAATAAAAATTACACTGTATACACAAAATTGAACGCTGATTTTGATAGTAGTATAAGTTTTCCCGTGGGCTGAGTAATTAACGAAATTTACGTAACAAAAGTGCAATTCGCTTTTATCTTAAGTTTTCTACCTAAATTTAAAAACTAGAAGTGCTAGGCAAAAATAAACCTGATTTTCGGAATTCTCGTTCAATTTTGAGTGGAAATCATGTATTTTTACCTAAATCTAGAATTTAGCCAAAATTGAAAAAGTGGGAAGGGTATAGCCTTCCCACTTTTGTCAAAATCTGCAAAAACGGACATCTCTTGGAATTCAATAAAAATTACACTGTATACACAAAATTGAACGCTGATTTTGATAGTAGTATAAGTTTTCCCGTGGGCTGAGTAATTAACGAAATTTACGTAACAAAAGTGCAATTCGCTTTTATCTTAAGTTTTCTACCTAAATTTAAAAAACTAGAAGTGCTAGGCAAAAATAAACCTGATTTTCGGAATTCTCGTTCAATTTTGAGTGGAAATCATGTATTTTTACCTAAATCTAGAATTTAGCCAAAATTGAAAAAGTGGGAAGGGTATAGCCTTCCCACTTTTGTCAAAATCTGCAAAAACGGACATCTCTTGGAATTCAATAAAAATTACACTGTATACACAAAATTGAACGCTGATTTTGATAGTAGTATAAGTTTTCCCGTGGGCTGAGTAATTAACGAAATTTACGTAACAAAAGTGCAATTCGCTTTTATCTTAAGTTTTCTACCTAAATTTAAAAAACTAGAAGTGCTAGGCAAAAATAAACCTGATTTTCGGAATTCTCGTTCAATTTTGAGTGGAAATCATGTATTTTTACCTAAATCTAGAATTTAGCCAAAATTGAAAAAGTGGGAAGGGTATAGCCTTCCCACTTTTGTCAAAATCTGCAAAAACGGACATCTCTTGGAATTCAATAAAAATTACACTGTATACACAAAATTGAACGCTGATTTTGATAGTAGTATAAGTTTTCCCGTGGGCTGAGTAATTAACGAAATTTACGTAACAAAAGTGCAATTCGCTTTTATCTTAAGTTTTCTACCTAAATTTAAAAAACTAGAAGTGCTAGGCAAAAATAAACCTGATTTTCGGAATTCTCGTTCAATTTTGAGTGGAAATCATGTATTTTTACCTAAATCTAGAATTTAGCCAAAATTGAAAAAGTGGGAAGGGTATAGCCTTCCCACTTTTGTCAAAATCTGCAAAAACGGACATCTCTTGGAATTCAATAAAAATTACACTGTATACACAAAATTGAACGCTGATTTTGATAGTAGTATAAGTTTTCCCGTGGGCTGAGTAATTAACGAAATTTACGTAACAAAAGTGCAATTCGCTTTTATCTTAAGTTTTCTACCTAAATTTAAAAAACTAGAAGTGCTAGGCAAAAATAAACCTGATTTTCGGAATTCTCGTTCAATTTTGAGTGGAAATCATGTATTTTTACCTAAATCTAGAATTTAGCCAAAATTGAAAAAGTGGGAAGGGTATAGCCTTCCCACTTTTGTCAAAATCTGCAAAAACGGACATCTCTTGGAATTCAATAAAAATTACACTGTATACACAAAATTGAACGCTGATTTTGATAGTAGTATAAGTTTTCCCGTGGGCTGAGTAATTAACGAAATTTACGTAACAAAAGTGCAATTCGCTTTTATCTTAAGTTTTCTACCTAAATTTAAAAAACTAGAAGTGCTAGGCAAAAATAAACCTGATTTTCGGAATTCTCGTTCAATTTTGAGTGGAAATCATGTATTTTTACCTAAATCTAGAATTTAGCCAAAATTGAAAAAGTGGGAAGGGTATAGCCTTCCCACTTTTGTCAAAATCTGCAAAAACGGACATCTCTTGGAATTCAATAAAAATTACACTGTATACACAAAATTGAACGCTGATTTTGATAGTAGTATAAGTTTTCCCGTGGGCTGAGTAATTAACGAAATTTACGTAACAAAAGTGCAATTCGCTTTTATCTTAAGTTTTCTACCTAAATTTAAAAAACTAGAAGTGCTAGGCAAAAATAAACCTGATTTTCGGAATTCTCGTTCAATTTTGAGTGGAAATCATGTATTTTTACCTAAATCTAGAATTTAGCCAAAAAAAGTGGGAAGGGTATAGCCTTCCCACTTTTGTCAAAATCTGCAAAAACGGACATCTCTTGGAATTCAATAAAAATTACACTGTATACACAAAATTGAACGCTGATTTTGATAGTAGTATAAGTTTTCCCGTGGGCTGAGTAATTAACGAAATTTACGTAACAAAAGTGCAATTCGCTTTTATCTTAAGTTTTCTACCTAAATTTAAAAAACTAGAAGTGCTAGGCAAAAATAAACCTGATTTTCGGAATTCTCGTTCAATTTTGAGTGGAAATCATGTATTTTTACCTAAATCTAGAATTTAGCCAAAATTGAAAAAGTGGGAAGGGTATAGCCTTCCCACTTTTGTCAAAATCTGCAAAAACGGACATCTCTTGGAATTCAATAAAAATTACACTGTATACACAAAATTGAACGCTGATTTTGATAGTAGTATAAGTTTTCCCGTGGGCTGAGTAATTAACGAAATTTACGTAACAAAAGTGCAATTCGCTTTTATCTTAAGTTTTCTACCTAAATTTAAAAAACTAGAAGTGCTAGGCAAAAATAAACCTGATTTTCGGAATTCTCGTTCAATTTTGAGTGGAAATCATGTATTTTTACCTAAATCTAGAATTTAGCCAAAATTGAAAAAGTGGGAAGGGTATAGCCTTCCCACTTTTGTCAAAATCTGCAAAAACGGACATCTCTTGGAATTCAATAAAAATTACACTGTATACACAAAATTGAACGCTGATTTTGATAGTAGTATAAGTTTTCCCGTGGGCTGAGTAATTAACGAAATTTACGTAACAAAAGTGCAATTCGCTTTTATCTTAAGTTTTCTACCTAAATTTAAAAAACTAGAAGTGCTAGGCAAAAATAAACCTGATTTTCGGAATTCTCGTTCAATTTTGAGTGGAAATCATGTATTTTTACCTAAATCTAGAATTTAGCCAAAATTGAAAAAGTGGGAAGGGTATAGCCTTCCCACTTTTGTCAAAATCTGCAAAAACGGACATCTCTTGGAATTCAATAAAAATTACACTGTATACACAAAATTGAACGCTGATTTTGATAGTAGTATAAGTTTTCCCGTGGGCTGAGTAATTAACGAAATTTACGTAACAAAAGTGCAATTCGCTTTTATCTTAAGTTTTCTACCTAAATTTAAAAAACTAGAAGTGCTAGGCAAAAATAAACCTGATTTTCGGAATTCTCGTTCAATTTTGAGTGGAAATCATGTATTTTTACCTAAATCTAGAATTTAGCCAAAATTGAAAAAGTGGGAAGGGTATAGCCTTCCCACTTTTGTCAAAATCTGCAAAAACGGACATCTCTTGGAATTCAATAAAAATTACACTGTATACACAAAATTGAACGCTGATTTTGATAGTAGTATAAGTTTTCCCGTGGGCTGAGTAATTAACGAAATTTACGTAACAAAAGTGCAATTCGCTTTTATCTTAAGTTTTCTACCTAAATTTAAAAAACTAGAAGTGCTAGGCAAAAATAAACCTGATTTTCGGAATTCTCGTTCAATTTTGAGTGGAAATCATGTATTTTTACCTAAATCTAGAATTTAGCCAAAATTGAAAAAGTGGGAAGGGTATAGCCTTCCCACTTTTGTCAAAATCTGCAAAAACGGACATCTCTTGGAATTCAATAAAAATTACACTGTATACACAAAATTGAACGCTGATTTTGATAGTAGTATAAGTTTTCCCGTGGGCTGAGTAATTAACGAAATTTACGTAACAAAAGTGCAATTCGCTTTTATCTTAAGTTTTCTACCTAAATTTAAAAAACTAGAAGTGCTAGGCAAAAATAAACCTGATTTTCGGAATTCTCGTTCAATTTTGAGTGGAAATCATGTATTTTTACCTAAATCTAGAATTTAGCCAAAATTGAAAAAGTGGGAAGGGTATAGCCTTCCCACTTTTGTCAAAATCTGCAAAAACGGACATCTCTTGGAATTCAATAAAAATTACACTGTATACACAAAATTGAACGCTGATTTTGATAGTAGTATAAGTTTTCCCGTGGGCTGAGTAATTAACGAAATTTACGTAACAAAAGTGCAATTCGCTTTTATCTTAAGTTTTCTACCTAAATTTAAAAAACTAGAAGTGCTAGGCAAAAATAAACCTGATTTTCGGAATTCTCGTTCAATTTTGAGTGGAAATCATGTATTTTTACCTAAATCTAGAATTTAGCCAAAATTGAAAAAGTGGGAAGGGTATAGCCTTCCCACTTTTGTCAAAATCTGCAAAAACGGACATCTCTTGGAATTCAATAAAAATTACACTGTATACACAAAATTGAACGCTGATTTTGATAGTAGTATAAGTTTTCCCGTGGGCTGAGTAATTAACGAAATTTACGTAACAAAAGTGCAATTCGCTTTTATCTTAAGTTTTCTACCTAAATTTAAAAACTAGAAGTGCTAGGCAAAAATAAACCTGATTTTCGGAATTCTCGTTCAATTTTGAGTGGAAATCATGTATTTTTACCTAAATCTAGAATTTAGCCAAAATTGAAAAAGTGGGAAGGGTATAGCCCCTCTGACATTTATAAAATAACGGAACATCTCTTGGAAATTCAATAAAAATTACACTGTATACACAAAATTGAACGCTGATTTTGATAGTAGTATAAGTTTTCCCGTGGGCTGAGTAATTAACGAAATTTACGTAACAAAAGTGCAATTCGCTTTTATCTTAAGTTTTCTACCTAAATTTAAAAAACTAGAAGTGCTAGGCAAAAATAAACCTGATTTTCGGAATTCTCGTTCAATTTTGAGTGGAAATCATGTATTTTTACCTAAATCTAGAATTTAGCCAAAATTGAAAAAGTGGGAAGGGTATAGCCTTCCCACTTTTGTCAAAATCTGCAAAAACGGACATCTCTTGGAATTCAATAAAAATTACACTGTATACACAAAATTGAACGCTGATTTTGATAGTAGTATAAGTTTTCCCGTGGGCTGAGTAATTAACGAAATTTACGTAACAAAAGTGCAATTCGCTTTTATCTTAAGTTTTCTACCTAAATTTAAAAAACTAGAAGTGCTAGGCAAAAATAAACCTGATTTTCGGAATTCTCGTTCAATTTTGAGTGGAAATCATGTATTTTTACCTAAATCTAGAATTTAGCCAAAATTGAAAAAGTGGGAAGGGTATAGCCTTCCCACTTTTGTCAAAATCTGCAAAAACGGACATCTCTTGGAATTCAATAAAAATTACACTGTATACACAAAATTGAACGCTGATTTTGATAGTAGTATAAGTTTTCCCGTGGGCTGAGTAATTAACGAAATTTACGTAACAAAAGTGCAATTCGCTTTTATCTTAAGTTTTCTACCTAAATTTAAAAAACTAGAAGTGCTAGGCAAAAATAAACCTGATTTTCGGAATTCTCGTTCAATTTTGAGTGGAAATCATGTATTTTTACCTAAATCTAGAATTTAGCCAAAATTGAAAAAGTGGGAAGGGTATAGCCTTCCCACTTTTGTCAAAATCTGCAAAAACGGACATCTCTTGGAATTCAATAAAAATTACACTGTATACACAAAATTGAACGCTGATTTTGATAGTAGTATAAGTTTTCCCGTGGGCTGAGTAATTAACGAAATTTACGTAACAAAAGTGCAATTCGCTTTTATCTTAAGTTTTCTACCTAAATTTAAAAAACTAGAAGTGCTAGGCAAAAATAAACCTGATTTTCGGAATTCTCGTTCAATTTTGAGTGGAAATCATGTATTTTTACCTAAATCTAGAATTTAGCCAAAATTGAAAAAGTGGGAAGGGTATAGCCTTCCCACTTTTGTCAAAATCTGCAAAAACGGACATCTCTTGGAATTCAATAAAAATTACACTGTATACACAAAATTGAACGCTGATTTTGATAGTAGTATAAGTTTTCCCGTGGGCTGAGTAATTAACGAAATTTACGTAACAAAAGTGCAATTCGCTTTTATCTTAAGTTTTCTACCTAAATTTAAAAACTAGAAGTGCTAGGCAAAAATAAACCTGATTTTCGGAATTCTCGTTCAATTTTGAGTGGAAATCATGTATTTTTACCTAAATCTAGAATTTAGCCAAAATTGAAAAAGTGGGAAGGGTATAGCCTTCCCACTTTTGTCAAAATCTGCAAAAACGGACATCTCTTGGAATTCAATAAAAATTACACTGTATACACAAAATTGAACGCTGATTTTGATAGTAGTATAAGTTTTCCCGTGGGCTGAGTAATTAACGAAATTTACGTAACAAAAGTGCAATTCGCTTTTATCTTAAGTTTTCTACCTAAATTTAAAAAACTAGAAGTGCTAGGCAAAAATAAACCTGATTTTCGGAATTCTCGTTCAATTTTGAGTGGAAATCATGTATTTTTACCTAAATCTAGAATTTAGCCAAAATTGAAAAAGTGGGAAGGGTATAGCCTTCCCACTTTTGTCAAAATCTGCAAAAACGGACATCTCTTGGAATTCAATAAAAATTACACTGTATACACAAAATTGAACGCTGATTTTGATAGTAGTATAAGTTTTCCCGTGGGCTGAGTAATTAACGAAATTTACGTAACAAAAGTGCAATTCGCTTTTATCTTAAGTTTTCTACCTAAATTTAAAAACTAGAAGTGCTAGGCAAAAATAAACCTGATTTTCGGAATTCTCGTTCAATTTTGAGTGGAAATCATGTATTTTTACCTAAATCTAGAATTTAGCCAAAATTGAAAAAGTGGGAAGGGTATAGCCTTCCCACTTTTGTCAAAATCTGCAAAAACGGACATCTCTTGGAATTCAATAAAAATTACACTGTATACACAAAATTGAACGCTGATTTTGATAGTAGTATAAGTTTTCCCGTGGGCTGAGTAATTAACGAAATTTACGTAACAAAAGTGCAATTCGCTTTTATCTTAAGTTTTCTACCTAAATTTAAAAAACTAGAAGTGCTAGGCAAAAATAAACCTGATTTTCGGAATTCTCGTTCAATTTTGAGTGGAAATCATGTATTTTTACCTAAATCTAGAATTTAGCCAAAATTGAAAAAGTGGGAAGGGTATAGCCTTCCCACTTTTGTCAAAATCTGCAAAAACGGACATCTCTTGGAATTCAATAAAAATTACACTGTATACACAAAATTGAACGCTGATTTTGATAGTAGTATAAGTTTTCCCGTGGGCTGAGTAATTAACGAAATTTACGTAACAAAAGTGCAATTCGCTTTTATCTTAAGTTTTCTACCTAAATTTAAAAAACTAGAAGTGCTAGGCAAAAATAAACCTGATTTTCGGAATTCTCGTTCAATTTTGAGTGGAAATCATGTATTTTTACCTAAATCTAGAATTTAGCCAAAATTGAAAAAGTGGGAAGGGTATAGCCTTCCCACTTTTGTCAAAATCTGCAAAAACGGACATCTCTTGGAATTCAATAAAAATTACACTGTATACACAAAATTGAACGCTGATTTTGATAGTAGTATAAGTTTTCCCGTGGGCTGAGTAATTAACGAAATTTACGTAACAAAAGTGCAATTCGCTTTTATCTTAAGTTTTCTACCTAAATTTAAAAAACTAGAAGTGCTAGGCAAAAATAAACCTGATTTTCGGAATTCTCGTTCAATTTTGAGTGGAAATCATGTATTTTTACCTAAATCTAGAATTTAGCCAAAATTGAAAAAGTGGGAAGGGTATAGCCTTCCCACTTTTGTCAAAATCTGCAAAAACGGACATCTCTTGGAATTCAATAAAAATTACACTGTATACACAAAATTGAACGCTGATTTTGATAGTAGTATAAGTTTTCCCGTGGGCTGAGTAATTAACGAAATTTACGTAACAAAAGTGCAATTCGCTTTTATCTTAAGTTTTCTACCTAAATTTAAAAAACTAGAAGTGCTAGGCAAAAATAAACCTGATTTTCGGAATTCTCGTTCAATTTTGAGTGGAAATCATGTATTTTTACCTAAATCTAGAATTTAGCCAAAATTGAAAAAGTGGGAAGGGTATAGCCTTCCCACTTTTGTCAAAATCTGCAAAAACGGACATCTCTTGGAATTCAATAAAAATTACACTGTATACACAAAATTGAACGCTGATTTTGATAGTAGTATAAGTTTTCCCGTGGGCTGAGTAATTAACGAAATTTACGTAACAAAAGTGCAATTCGCTTTTATCTTAAGTTTTCTACCTAAATTTAAAAAACTAGAAGTGCTAGGCAAAAATAAACCTGATTTTCGGAATTCTCGTTCAATTTTGAGTGGAAATCATGTATTTTTACCTAAATCTAGAATTTAGCCAAAATTGAAAAAGTGGGAAGGGTATAGCCTTCCCACTTTTGTCAAAATCTGCAAAAACGGACATCTCTTGGAATTCAATAAAAATTACACTGTATACACAAAATTGAACGCTGATTTTGATAGTAGTATAAGTTTTCCCGTGGGCTGAGTAATTAACGAAATTTACGTAACAAAAGTGCAATTCGCTTTTATCTTAAGTTTTCTACCTAAATTTAAAAAACTAGAAGTGCTAGGCAAAAATAAACCTGATTTTCGGAATTCTCGTTCAATTTTGAGTGGAAATCATGTATTTTTACCTAAATCTAGAATTTATCCAAAAAATTGAAAAAGTGGGAAGGGTATAGCCTTCCCACTTTTGTCAAAATCTGCAAAAACGGACATCTCTTGGAATTCAATAAAAATTACACTGTATACACAAAATTGAACGCTGATTTTGATAGTAGTATAAGTTTTCCCGTGGGCTGAGTAATTAACGAAATTTACGTAACAAAAGTGCAATTCGCTTTTATCTTAAGTTTTCTACCTAAATTTAAAAAACTAGAAGTGCTAGGCAAAAATAAACCTGATTTTCGGAATTCTCGTTCAATTTTGAGTGGAAATCATGTATTTTTACCTAAATCTAGAATTTAGCCAAAATTGAAAAAGTGGGAAGGGTATAGCCTTCCCACTTTTGTCAAAATCTGGAAAAACGGACATCTCGTCGAATTCAATAAAAATTACACTGTATACACAAAATTGAACGCTGATTTTGATAGTAGTATAAGTTTTCCCGTGGGCTGAGTAATTAACGAAATTTACGTAACAAAAGTGCAATTCGCTTTTATCTTAAGTTTTCTACCTAAATTTAAAAACTAGAAGTGCTAGGCAAAAATAAACCTGATTTTCGGAATTCTCGTTCAATTTTGAGTGGAAATCATGTATTTTTACCTAAATCTAGAATTTAGCCCAAAATTGAAAAAGTGGGAAGGGTATAGCCTTCCCACTTTTGTCAAAATCTGCAAAAACGGACATCTCTTGGAATTCAATAAAAATTACACTGTATACACAAAATTGAACGCTGATTTTGATAGTAGTATAAGTTTTCCCGTGGGCTGAGTAATTAACGAAATTTACGTAACAAAATGTGCAATTCGCTTTTATCTTAAGTTTTCTACCTAAATTTAAAAAACTAGAAGTGCTAGGCAAAAATAAACCTGATTTTCGGAATTCTCGTTCAATTTTGAGTGGAAATCATGTATTTTTACCTAAATCTAGAATTTAGCCAAAATTGAAAAAGTGGGAAGGGTATAGCCTTCCCACTTTTGTCAAAATCTGCAAAAACGGACATCTCTTGGAATTCAATAAAAATTACACTGTATACACAAAATTGAACGCTGATTTTGATAGTAGTATAAGTTTTCCCGTGGGCTGAGTAATTAACGAAATTTACGTAACAAAAGTGCAATTCGCTTTTATCTTAAGTTTTCTACCTAAATTTAAAAAACTAGAAGTGCTAGGCAAAAATAAACCTGATTTTCGGAATTCTCGTTCAATTTTGAGTGGAAATCATGTATTTTTACCTAAATCTAGAATTTAGCCAAAATTGAAAAAGTGGGAAGGGTATAGCCTTCCCACTTTTGTCAAAATCTGCAAAAACGGACATCTCTTGGAATTCAATAAAAATTACACTGTATACACAAAATTGAACGCTGATTTTGATAGTAGTATAAGTTTTCCCGTGGGCTGAGTAATTAACGAAATTTACGTAACAAAAGTGCAATTCGCTTTTATCTTAAGTTTTCTACCTAAATTTAAAAAACTAGAAGTGCTAGGCAAAAATAAACCTGATTTTCGGAATTCTCGTTCAATTTTGAGTGGAAATCATGTATTTTTACCTAAATCTAGAATTTAGCCAAAATTGAAAAAGTGGGAAGGGTATAGCCTTCCCACTTTTGTCAAAATCTGCAAAAACGGACATCTCTTGGAATTCAATAAAAATTACACTGTATACACAAAATTGAACGCTGATTTTGATAGTAGTATAAGTTTTCCCGTGGGCTGAGTAATTAACGAAATTTACGTAACAAAAGTGCAATTCGCTTTTATCTTAAGTTTTCTACCTAAATTTAAAAAACTAGAAGTGCTAGGCAAAAATAAACCTGATTTTCGGAATTCTCGTTCAATTTTGAGTGGAAATCATGTATTTTTACCTAAATCTAGAATTTAGCCAAAATTGAAAAAGTGGGAAGGGTATAGCCTTCCCACTTTTGTCAAAATCTGCAAAAACGGACATCTCTTCGAATTCAATAAAAATTACACTGTATACACAAAATTGAACGCTGATTTTGATAGTAGTATAAGTTTTCCCGTGGGCTGAGTAATTAACGAAATTTACGTAACAAAAGTGCAATTCGCTTTTATCTTAAGTTTTCTACCTAAATTTAAAAAACTAGAAGTGCTAGGCAAAAATAAACCTGATTTTCGGAATTCTCGTTCAATTTTGAGTGGAAATCATGTATTTTTACCTAAATCTAGAATTTAGCCAAAATTGAAAAAGTGGGAAGGGTATAGCCTTCCCACTTTTGTCAAAATCTGAAAAACGGACATCTAATTAAAATATATAAAAAATAAGCTTTTTTTTTTTTTTTTTTTTTAATTTTTAAATTTTTTTTTTTTTTTTTTTCTCCCCAAATTTAAAAAACTTATTTAAAAATAAACCATTCAATCTCAATTTATTTTTTACCTCAAATTTAAAATTGAAAAGTGGAAGGGTATAGCCTTCCCACTTTGTCAAAATCTGCAAAAACGGACATCTCTTGGAATTCAATAAAAATTACACTGTATACACAAAATTGAACGCTGATTTTGATAGTAGTATAAGTTTTCCCGTGGGCTGAGTAATTAACGAAATTTACGTAACAAAAGTGCAATTCGCTTTTATCTTAAGTTTTCTACCTAAATTTAAAAAACTAGAAGTGCTAGGCAAAAATAAACCTGATTTTCGGAATTCTCGTTCAATTTTGAGTGGAAATCATGTATTTTTACCTAAATCTAGAATTTAGCCAAAATTGAAAAAGTGGGAAGGGTATAGCCTTCCCACTTTGTCAAAATCTGCAAAAGACGGCCATCTCTTGGAATTCAAAAAAACACTGTATACACTAAAATTAACAGAACGCTGATTTTGATAGTAGTATAAGTTTTCCGTGGGCTGAGTAATTAACGAAATTTACGAAATTAACAAAAGTGCAATTCGCTTTTATCTTAAGTTTTCTACCTAAATTTAAAAAACTAGAAGTGCTAGGCAAAAATAAACCTGATTTTCGGAATTCTCGTTCAATTTTGAGTGGAAATCATGTATTTTTACCTAAATCTAGAATTTAGCCAAAAAAAAAAAAGTGGGAAGGGTTCCCTTCCACTTTTGTCAAAATTCTGCAAAAACGGACATCTCTTGGAATTCAATAAAAATTACACTGTATACACAAAATTGAACGCTGATTTTGATAGTAGTATAAGTTTTCCCGTGGGCTGAGTAATTAACGAAATTTACGTAACAAAAGTGCAATTCGCTTTTATCTTAAGTTTTCTACCTAAATTTAAAAAACTAGAAGTGCTAGGCAAAAATAAACCTGATTTTCGGAATTCTCGTTCAATTTTGAGTGGAAATCATGTATTTTTACCTAAATCTAGAATTTAGCCAAAATTGAAAAAGTGGGAAGGGTATAGCCTTCCCACTTTTGTCAAAATCTGCAAAAACGGACATCTCTTGGAATTCAATAAAAATTACACTGTATACACAAAATTGAACGCTGATTTTGATAGTAGTATAAGTTTTCCCGTGGGCTGAGTAATTAACGAAATTTACGTAACAAAAGTGCAATTCGCTTTTATCTTAAGTTTTCTACCTAAATTTAAAAACTAGAAGTGCTAGGCAAAAATAAACCTGATTTTCGGAATTCTCGTTCAATTTTGAGTGGAAATCATGTATTTTTACCTAAATCTAGAATTTAGCCAAAATTGAAAAAGTGGGAAGGGTATAGCCTTCCCACTTTTGTCAAAATCTGCAAAAACGGACATCTCTTGGAATTCAATAAAAATTACACTGTATACACAAAATTGAACGCTGATTTTGATAGTAGTATAAGTTTTCCCGTGGGCTGAGTAATTAACGAAATTTACGTAACAAAAGTGCAATTCGCTTTTATCTTAAGTTTTCTACCTAAATTTAAAAAACTAGAAGTGCTAGGCAAAAATAAAACCTGATTTTCGGAATTCTCGTTCAATTTTGAGTGGAAATCATGTATTTTTACCTAAATCTAGAATTTAGCCATTGAAAAAGTGGGAAGGGTATAGCCTTCCCACTTTTGTCAAAATCTGCAAAAACGGACATCTCTTGGAATTCAATAAAAATTACACTGTATACACAAAATTGAACGCTGATTTTGATAGTAGTATAAGTTTTCCCGTGGGCTGAGTAATTAACGAAATTTACGTAACAAAAGTGCAATTCGCTTTTATCTTAAGTTTTCTACCTAAATTTAAAAAACTAGAAGTGCTAGGCAAAAATAAACCTGATTTTCGGAATTCTCGTTCAATTTTGAGTGGAAATCATGTATTTTTACCTAAATCTAGAATTTAGCCAAAATTGAAAAAGTGGGAAGGGTATAGCCTTCCCACTTTTGTCAAAATCTGCAAAAACGGACATCTCTTGGAATTCAATAAAAATTACACTGTATACACAAAATTGAACGCTGATTTTGATAGTAGTATAAGTTTTCCCGTGGGCTGAGTAATTAACGAAATTTACGTAACAAAAGTGCAATTCGCTTTTATCTTAAGTTTTCTACCTAAATTTAAAAAACTAGAAGTGCTAGGCAAAAATAAACCTGATTTTCGGAATTCTCGTTCAATTTTGAGTGGAAATCATGTATTTTTACCTAAATCTAGAATTTAGCCAAAATTGAAAAAGTGGGAAGGGTATAGCCTTCCCACTTTTTGTCAAAATCTGCAAAAACGGACATCTCTTGGAATTCAATAAAAATTACACTGTATACACAAAATTGAACGCTGATTTTGATAGTAGTATAAGTTTTCCCGTGGGCTGAGTAATTAACGAAATTTACGTAACAAAAGTGCAATTCGCTTTTATCTTAAGTTTTCTACCTAAATTTAAAAACTAGAAGTGCTAGGCAAAAATAAACCTGATTTTCGGAATTCTCGTTCAATTTTGAGTGGAAATCATGTATTTTTACCTAAATCTAGAATTTAGCAAAATTGAAAAAGTGGGAAGGGTATAGCCTTCCCACTTTTGTCAAAATCTGCAAAAACGGACATCTCTTGGAATTCAATAAAAATTACACTGTATACACAAAATTGAACGCTGATTTTGATAGTAGTATAAGTTTTCCCGTGGGCTGAGTAATTAACGAAATTTACGTAACAAAAGTGCAATTCGCTTTTATCTTAAGTTTTCTACCTCTAAATTTAAAAAACTAGAAGTGCTAGGCAAAAATAAACCTGATTTTCGGAATTCTCGTTCAATTTTGAGTGGAAATCATGTATTTTTACCTAAATCTAGAATTTAGCCAAAATTGAAAAAGTGGGAAGGGTATAGCCTTCCCACTTTTGTCAAAATCTGCAAAAACGGACATCTCTTGGAATTCAATAAAAATTACACTGTATACACAAAATTGAACGCTGATTTTGATAGTAGTATAAGTTTTCCCGTGGGCTGAGTAATTAACGAAATTTACGTAACAAAAGTGCAATTCGCTTTTATCTTAAGTTTTCTACCTAAATTTAAAAAACTAGAAGTGCTAGGCAAAAATAAACCTGATTTTCGGAATTCTCGTTCAATTTTGAGTGGAAATCATGTATTTTTACCTAAATCTAGAATTTAGCCAAAATTGAAAAAGTGGGAAGGGTATAGCCTTCCCACTTTTGTCAAAATCTGCAAAAACGGACATCTCTTGGAATTCAATAAAAATTACACTGTATACACAAAATTGAACGCTGATTTTGATAGTAGTATAAGTTTTCCCGTGGGCTGAGTAATTAACGAAATTTACGTAACAAAAGTGCAATTCGCTTTTATCTTAAGTTTTCTACCTAAATTTAAAAAACTAGAAGTGCTAGGCAAAAATAAACCTGATTTTCGGAATTCTCGTTCAATTTTGAGTGGAAATCATGTATTTTTACCTAAATCTAGAATTTAGCCAATAATTGAAAAAGTGGGAAGGGTATAGCCTTCCCACTTTTGTCAAAATCTGCAAAAACGGACATCTCTTGGAATTCAATAAAAATTACACTGTATACACAAAATTGAACGCTGATTTTGATAGTAGTATAAGTTTTCCCCTGGGCTGAGTAATTAACGAAATTTACGTAACAAAAGTGCAATTCGCTTTTATCTTAAGTTTTCTACCTAAATTTAAAAACTAGAAGTGCTAGGCAAAAATAAACCTGATTTTCGGAATTCTCGTTCAATTTTGAGTGGAAATCATGTATTTTTACCTAAATCTAGAATTTAGCCAAAATTGAAAAAGTGGGAAGGGTATAGCCTTCCCACTTTTGTCAAAATCTGCAAAAACGGACATCTCTTGGAATTCAATAAAAATTACACTGTATACACAAAATTGAACGCTGATTTTGATAGTAGTATAAGTTTTCCCGTGGGCTGAGTAATTAACGAAATTTACGTAACAAAAGTGCAATTCGCTTTTATCTTAAGTTTTCTACCTAAATTTAAAAAACTAGAAGTGCTAGGCAAAAATAAACCTGATTTTCGGAATTCTCGTTCAATTTTGAGTGGAAAATGATATATTTTACCTAAATCTAGAATTTAGCCAAAATTGAAAAAGTGGGAAGGGTATAGCCTTCCCACTTTTGTCAAAATCTGCAAAAACGGACATCTCTTGGAATTCAATAAAAATTACACTGTATAGAGGTTTTTCCATTTGGTTCGTGTAAGTAAGGGAAAAAGTCGTGCGGCTAGTCGACTAGTGCGCACCATGGCGGGGGATAGCCGAAACTTGCTGCAGACTTTGCTTGATCCAACATATAAACACAACTGTGTCTCCCAACCAAGAGAACCAAGAGACACAACTGTGTCTATATGTTGGATCAAGCAAAGTCTGCAGCAAGTTTCGGCTATCCCCATGGTGTGCACTAGTCGACTAAGCCCTTTTCCTCTACTTACACGACCAAATGAAAAACCTCTATACACAAAATTGAACGCTGATTTTGATAGTAGTATAAGTTTTCCCTTGGGCTGAGTAATTAACGAAATTTACGTAACAAAAGTGCAATCCGCTTTTATCTTAAGTTTTCTACCTAAATTTAAAAAACTAGAAGTGCTAGGCAAAAATAAACCTGATTTTCGGAATTCTCGTTCAATTTTGAGTGGAAATCATGTATTTTCACCTAAATCTAGAATTTAGCCAAAATTGAAAAAGTGGGAAGGGTATAGCC